>NC_061122.1:111644200-111645073 GCF_002878395.1 Capsicum annuum | reverse complement strand
TAGTATACATAGATGATATATTATTATATACAAAAACTAAAGAGGAACATTTAAAATTATTAGGACAATTTACAGATATAATAGAAAAATCGGGAATAAGTCTAAGCGAAAAGAAAGCTGAAATTATGAAAAATCAGATAGAATTTTTAGGAATACAAATAGATAAGAGTAGAGTAAAAATGCAACAACATATAGTACAAAAAATAATAAATTCAAAAGAAGAATTAGATACAAAAAAGAAATTGCAATCATTTTTAGGATTAGTAAACCAAGTAATAGAATATATTTCAAAATTAGCAGAAACTTTAAAACCACTACAGAAAAAATTTAAAAAGGATGTAGAATATAACTATAATGAAGAAGATAAAAAACAAGTTCAGAAAATAAAATTACTTTGTAAAGAATTACCAAAACTACAATTTCTAGATGAAAATCGAAAATTTATATATATAGTAGAAGCAGATGCTAGTGAATGTAGTTATGGAGGAGTACTTAAATACCGATATGAAACAGAAAAATTAGAACACCATTGTAGATACTACTCATGTACGTTCAATGAAATAGAAATAAAATGAGAAATAAATAGGAAAAAATTATGTTCATTATATAAATGTTTGTTAGAATTTGAGTCATATATTGTATATAACAAATTTATTGTACGAATAGATAATACACAGGTACGCTGGTGGTTAACAAAGAAAATACAAAATTCAGTTACAACAAAAGAGATTCGGAGACTAGTCTTGAATATATTAAATTTCACATTTATAATTGAAGTAATTAGTACTAACAAAAATGTTATTGCAGATTACATATCAAGACAAAGCTACACAGACTGATATAATAGAAGAGTATCCTCTTCTATTATATCAG
>NC_061122.1:110997613-111015820 GCF_002878395.1 Capsicum annuum | reverse complement strand
ACTTTGGGGACCTATGGATAGGAAAGGAAACTTCACATAAAAGGAAAGCAGCTTTTGGACTAAATGTAATATATGGGAACTTTATCCCGGGCAAACTCAATATTTTTAAATTGTTAAGGATGCAGTAGCAATTTATTAGAGAAGGATGTTATTAAAAGCATGATTGCTGAATTTTTAGTTCATTATTCACATTCTGCATTATTTGAAAAGAGGGAAAAGCGGCTTAGCTTGAGGACAGAGAGAGAGAAACGCATTTCTCTCTTATTGTCGCTAGTCATCTTTATCACCAAGATCATTCTAAGTTTTGGTATGATGAATATTTCTAGTTTGATTTCTATTTTATTCATGAGTAGCTAAGTTTATTTGTTAGGGTTATGGAAACCTTGTAGTATACTCTCTATTGCTCTGGGTTTTTGAATTTATGATATGTTAATCCACTTATATCATTACTCTCTTCATTTTGATTGAATTCTCATGGTTGCAAACATAGGGAATGCGCCATTATAGCAATAACTTGTTTGATAGAAAAGTTACTATTTGGAAAAGAGAGTGTGACAAGAAAATAGGGTTTCCAACCTCTATTTTACACGTTAATGCCCTAGCAGGATTAACTTCTTGGAGAGTTCGTACAATTTGTGTACACTTTGGATTCGAAAGAACTAAGGTGAATAAATCCTTGACGGTTGAAAAACACTTGGATTTAGAATTAGAATACGTCTCTCTATAAGTGCATGCATGTATAAAATCCGTATTACTCATAGTTAATAGAGAAGTAGAAGCTACAAGGTGGACATAACCCTAACTTGTCATTCTCTGTGATCAAATATTATTACACATATCATCTCATTGTTACACTGATAATAGTATTGTGCACCTAAACCAAAACCCCCCTTATCTTGGAACCTTCGACCAATAGTCTAATAATAATTGCAATACTTAGTGATCATAGTATTCCCTGTGGGATTCGATACCCAACCTAGTTGGGTTCTATATTTGACAGCGATCGCTTACACTTTCTAACGAGAGTTGTAATTTGAGCGTATCAAAATGTCAATTAAATATTTGTTATTGCATTCGAATACTATTTATAGTTAGTGACTGCATTGCATATTCATACACATTGATGTAATTAAGATGATGATAATGATGATGATATACAAATCAAGATATTCATAATATTATTGATAGTGATGTTGTTGATGAGATGATAATGATGATGATATACAAATCAAGTATTCATAATACTATTGATAATAATGATGTTGATGAGATGATAATGATGATGATGATGATGTTATTGAAATCATGATGTTTATGATGATTTTGATGATGTTAATGAGATTGAGAAGAGAAAGATATGAAGTGTACATCTTGGCTTCATACATTTATTCATGTGCATTTAATCATCAGATATAACCATATGTTGTAAAGTAACTTGTTTCTAAATTTGACCAAGTGTAAACTTAGATGAGTATGAGTTTGTATTCATTCTAAAGTGAAGTGTCATAACTATGTTATTGTCAAGTTCGATGATTGCTTTGCATTTATTTAGTTTGATTATTTGTATATTGTTGGGTTAAATCGACCTATGATACCTACCAGTACTTGTTGATGTGTTGATGCTACCTATGACCTTTTTTTTGTGCAGAGTGTATTCCAGTGTTGTGAGACAAGACCTCGACTTTAGTCAACAACTCCTAACTCAGGTTTAAGGGTGAGCACCATCACTGGACTACTATTGAATCTTTTAAATTGTGTTCATATCCCTTATTTTAGGACTAAGACTTTTTTGTAATTCCTTCCATATTTTGAATAACCTATTAGTTACCTATTAAGACATTCGAAATTGTTCTTGAACAGTGGCTTTAGATCCCAGGGATTTAATAATAGAGGTTTCTGCACTCTAGTGATTTGATAATTTCATTTGTTTGGCATTATTACTTATTTATTTAATATAAACTTATTTTTGAACTTGCTAATAAAGAAGTTAGTATATTGTGAATTTGAATCTAACACTTAGATAGAGAGAGTTATGTTAGGTGTGGTTCTCCCTCCATAGATTAAGGTAGGTGTCAATCATGACCGTTAGGGTTATGTCAAGAGGTTGCTTAGTGACCTTATTGGCCATCATTAATGAGCTCAACCACTAGAATTTTGGGTTTTAGGGATTTCATGCAGGAGAATTTTTTTCTCATTCTCCTTTTCCAATGCTTTTTGGAAGAAACAGATATTTGAAGCCTTTCTTCAATAGCAGAAAATATTTCAAAAATGCTTTTTTTTCAACAACATTTCAAATCGCCAAAGTATTTTTTATGCTTTTAGCCTTTAAAAAATTAACCTAACAAGCTAGGATACAGTAATTTATTAATCTTTGTATTTGTAATGATCCTCTAAATCATTTACTGGGTGTTCATGCATTTTTAGTGTTTTGAGAATTTCCATAGTGGCTAAAAATCATTTATGACTTGCTGAGACTATTTGTTTGTTTTTTCAGTAGTTCGTTTGGATCTTAAGCCTATTTTCCTGTTTTGGAGATTTTAAAGTTAAAAATTTGGTCTTGAGCCAAAACACCTTGTAGACGACCTCAGATGAGAATTCCGCTGGTGCTATTTACTCTGGAATATGGATTTTAGGCTAGAAGGCCCTTTGCCTGGGACTCGAGGCTTCCGAACTCATTTGGGGCTATTGGGTAGATTTAGTAAAAATAGAATAGTGGATGTGGGGCTCATTTTTTACCAAAATGACCTCAAATTAAAATTTTGATGATTTCATTAAGTTTGAAATATAGATTTTTGTATGGTAGAATAGTTTATTTGTGCACATGGGGTTCCAAATGAATCTCAAGCTCTTAGTCAGAGTCCTAAAGACTTGACAATTTGTTGATTTTCCAACATCTGGAGCAAGCCTTTTTAATTTTTGTGTTCATGAGGAGTTGGTTGCATTCGCGAAAAGTCAAGTCCTTGGACTTTATGTTTGGAATCTCTCTCTTGTATGAGCGATGAAGGGTTGTCCTGACCCAATCCAGTCTACTCTGGATCACGTTCATGACCTTTGGTGTCGTATTTGCAATGGTTCTTCTTTCTACCCTTCATATTCAGGGTCATAGCTTGCGGTCATAAAAAGTAATTTTGTTGTCTCCCACATTTGTGACCAGGGATCATCATTACCGTGATGGGTAATCCTTTGTCCTATATACTACTGACTCATAATTCTCTATTATTTTCAAACCCGCTTCCCTCTATTAAAGGTCTTAGGAGCTCAAGAACTTATAGGAAATCATATATTGGAGCTGGGAATGAGTAAATGACGTTGAGATGATCATTACCCGTTATTTTCTTCATGAGTTTTTGGCCTAATTCTTGATTTTTCTATTTTATTTCAATAGTTCTTAGGGCTGATTTGAGCCCCAATTGAGACATTGTTTATGATCTACTTTTGAGAATGCATTCCTTGTACTTTGAGGGACCTCCTGACATATTTAATTTCAGAATTTTGTTAGCGATCCCCACAAACCTGTTCTTGATTCGATTTTTAACCCAAACTTTTATATTCTAATTTGGGTCTTGGTTTACTCATATAGATGTGTAGATTAAAATTTTTATAGAGCGACATCATTTATAGATTATGATTATGGATTAATAGTTTGTGGATGATTCGAGACTTTGATTCGACAATGAGGTAGGATAAGGTATACACTTCTGTATGAAATTGTGTATTGTATAGAACACATGCTAGGTAATTATAGGATAAGTTTATAACTAGTTGTATCATGACTTAACTTAATTAGTGGATTTAAAATAGAAAAGTAAATTGAGACTTGCCTAGACTACCAGCTATAGTTATGAGACTTAAGTACGCCTGATTATAGACGTTTTTTAATTTAGATTGTCATTAAGGATCCCTTAGTATAATATATATTATATCACTTAGTGATTTGTGTGATATCCCTTGATTATATCATCCTAGGTGGTCATATTTACCTTTATTTCTGAGTTATAATGTTGGTATCATTGCAAATTGCATATTATTGACCCAAGACCTTGGTTATGAGACCAGTTGAATTCTAGGTTAGTACATGATTCTTTAAAAGATATGGTTTAGTTCATAGACGCTTACATTTGTATTGTTTGGAACTGGTGATGACATACATATATTTATATGCATTATCGCTTATTTAGTGGCATGATTCTAACTAAATCTTGGCTTTCTATGTTGTTTTCCAAAAAACTTTTTATGTCCTCTTTTCACTTTTGGAACTGATTTCTAAATAAAAGGTGTACCACCCTTATTATTGATTTATGATCTTTTAGACTAAGCAGCCTACTTTGAAAACTCAAACTGAGGTAGATTTTGGTCCATTCTTGATCTATGCATTTGCCACTATATACTTACTTTGATAGAGGGAGATTTTGATCCTTTCTATATTATTTAACCATTTTATTCTCGCATTCCATCTCAAATACTAGAATTTATGTATTTCTACTTATTTTAATCTTAATTCAATTTCAAGAACGTATTACACCTATTTACCTCCAGTACTAGACCAAGTGGATTGGTTATCGATTATGGAAGTCCTAGTTTTAGATTAGATAGTGTATACAGATATGTCAAGTCCCCTATTAAGCTCTTTCATTAATTGAGCCATAGTACTGAAGAAGGTTGGTCGTCATAGGTCCTGCCTTTACAAGCTATTGAGTTGAGGGAGGTGTATATACTTTTGTTGGATATGGTACTTGGCTTATCTTACATCATATGGTTCTTTTCATGACTCTCCTTCATTCATATACATCGCCTATCATTAGTCTAATTATTTGGCACTTAAATCTATAGGTCTTATGGGGACTAAATAAGTATAGGTTATGGTTGTTGTTCTTGTTTAGTGATTATTTGTACCTTTTAGGCTTTTGGAGACCTGATTAGGTTATTATTTATTTAGGCTAGTCGGCTATATCACTGTTTGGTTACTATTATTGTATAATTCATGGCAAACTGGTTATGGATTGGTACCCAGGATTGTAGGTATGTTTCCGAGTTCCTTTACTCCTTATTATGGTAAGATTTATTAGTGTTAGATTACCTTATGATTATTCACATTTTAGTTAGAGACCCTAATTATGCTAGAGTTAGATCTCTTATTATTTATGATCCTTTTGATGTTAGACTAGATCCCTCAGGGTAGAACTTCACATTCGGTTATTTATATAGCACTATTGTATTTCTGTATTTCTCTAGGAATTCTTTGTATGTCACTTCTTTCTTCCTACTATTGTATATTATACATCTCTTTCTTCACTTTGCTATCGTACATTGACTAGTTGCTTATGGTATTGCGATTGCATCTCTGATTATTTGTAGTGTTTTATCTTTGCCAATCCATTATCATTATTATGTTCATTTCTTAAAATGTTGTCTGTAGTTTATATTCCCACTTTACATGTTATTTGTAATTATATTATCTTTGGAGCTCAGTCAATCGATGCCTACTGAGTATCGTGTTTGGTACTCATACTACATTTCTGCACCCTGAAAATCATAATATGAGTTCTTACCATTGATGTGTGCATCATGTAGAGCTGCCATGAATCAAAGATTTGGGTAAGCTTCTGACGTCAAAAGTTGTTCCTGCTCTCTCTCAATTATTGGACTGATATCTATTTGGTATTTTGAAGACAGTTATGTATATATGTATTATGCTTATCTTTTACTCTTACTTTTTAAAAGCTCTAGTACTAACTTCACCAGGTTTTAGGGTTCTTTGTCTATATTAGTCACTTTATTGGCTTCATTTTCTATTTCTTTCTTCTTCTTTTTTTGATAGTTTGTTACTCGTTGTTCTGAATTTTGAATTGATTTACATACTAATAGATTATGATAGATGTCATTATGACCTTAAAACTTGAATAGTAATGATACAAGTTTAGACGGAATTCAGTCTAATGTAACAACACAAATTATACTCTATCATAAAAAGGAATAAGCACACACGTCTTCATGTATGCTTAAAGTAATAAACCTTATAGTCGAGGGCATTTTTGTTATTTCAAGTAAATTCTTAGACAGCTACAACTCCTCCGCTTAATATATCCAATCCACTTAGTTCATTTCACCAATAATTGAAAACACCGATCAGAGCTTCCAATCCATTTCAACTGAATTCTTAGACAGCTTCATCAATTTCTCATCTTTTTTCTTCTCTGTGCTGTAAATTTAGAGGTAAATATTTTTTATTTTGTGTGTTCGTGTGTAATTTTTTATTTTTGTATAGCATTCTTCACTGAAATTAGGTTGTTCTTATAATCATCATCATTTCCAAAACTCCTACATTTTATGTTGTTCAAACTACATGTTTTTCCTTTATTTCAATAATCATTTGATTTTGAGGTATGTTATTTTTCAAGTAGATCAGTTGGTGGAGATTCCAAGTTTGATCTTTGAATTCTTGGGGTTGTGTAGGTTAGGAAAGAAAAACCTCATTCTAAGTCACACTTTTGAGACTCTGATTTTTTTATTTTTGCATTAAAAATTACATTAGAATTAAGTTGAAACGAATATGGACCTGAAATTGAGATGCAGGTTTTGTATTTTGCACTTTTCGTTTTGGGTATTCTAATTTTTTCATTTTGGGTGTTCCCATTTTGGTTAACTTATTTGTTTGGTCTTATGTTTTTTGACTGATATTTTTTCTTTTTTGCTTCTTTTTGATTAATTAGAAATAAATAAATCTGATCATAGTTTAAATGCCAATTATGAATGAGCTTGAGTTCTTAAGCATAATAAAGTGAACTGCGAGTCAGTCACTTGTAATTGCAAATTGTAGAAGAAATACCAAGTTAGTTTTTGAAGTTTTTGTAGCATTAATTAGCAGCGAGTAAATCCGATCATGGTTTGAACTTCCAAGTATTAAAGCACTTGAGTTCTTTAAGTCTAATAAAGTGAATCCATAAACGATGTGTGTTTTCACTAAAAGTATACAGGAGAGAGATGACAAATTATCATTTGAATTAAGCAGTATCAGTCTTCGTATCCAGATTCATGCATTTTACCTATCTGTGTCTTGTTTATACATGTTTGTTCATAATTTATTTGTAGTATTTTTCATTACTCCGACTTCAGTTGTTGTTTTTATCCCTTTCCCTTGTCCATTTCATATGGCCTATTCTAAATGAATTGTGTATATCTAAAAATTATGCAGATGTTAGAGAAATCTCAGTCTTCATTTATTAAGGACTATAACCACAGACTCTTTAATTGGTTGATGGATTTCTCACTGTTCATGGTGGTGATTAGGCTGTTGTTATAAAGTTTATTTTGGTTGAGATTGGTGCATGGATACTTTTCATCTTCTTAGAAACATATACAAGAATGTTTTGATCTGCAGAGTCACTTTACTATAATCCAGCGTGGCATTTTACTGTAGCTACTTGGGAAGCGCTCATGTATAATCCAATCCTTGATCTAGACAGGCACGAAATTATTACCTTCTTGTTCTAAAATTCTATTACTTTCAAGTATCTTTTGTGAATTTCATGGAAAAAAGACAGGAGGAGAATAGCTAAGAGGAGATGAAAGTGCTTTGATATAACTTCTGACGTTCACACATTGGAAGAATGAACTATTGAGGGAATTTTAAGAGTTACAACTTTCTTTTATTTTGCATAATATTCACCGGAGGAACTAACATTGATATATTAAAACAATAAAGTCAATAAGGTAAAAACAAGGGTATCGGTGGTGTTTATTACTCATCTCATATTTTGTGCAGGCATTGTAGGATCAGTACTTACTAATGAAGGACGATTGTCAAATGTCTCTAATCTTTTCTCCGATGTATTTAAGGTCTGGTTGTTATTCACAGTTTAGAGCATTAAGAGCTCTAGTTCTATTATTTGAAATGAGCTAAATGTAACAAAATGTATGCTTTGACTGCAGATCACCTAGAGGCAAATTTGACAAGTGTAACGCCCTGCATTTTGGGCTACAATATAGACCATGAATTCGATGCGTTGTTAATCCCGAAGCCATAAAATCCTATGCCGATACGGCATGTTAATTATTGTGTGGCATGTGAATCCACTCAAGCTTGAATTTAGACCATAGAGGTCCTTCAACTCAAGGACGAGTTGAAACTATTTCGATCGACTAAGTTTTAGTGGACGTTGTAAAGTGTGTCAGCTTCTATCAACCATAACTCTCTGTATATGTTGAATTAGGAAGCCTACTATGTGTCAAATGATAAGTATTTGAGTTAGCTTTCCAACGATACCAATTTGGCTAAAATCTGACACCCGAGCAAGAAGTTATAGCCCTTCAAAGTGATAAGCATCGCCTAACCAATCTCCCATGGCCACTGGAAAGCATAGGCGATAGCCTAGGCAGCGCCTATGTGAACATAGGCATTGGGATAAAGAAATCTAGTGACTTAAGCACTCCGTGTTGAGTACAAAGTGGTCCTTTTCCACCCTTACTTAGCCCTAAAACACGAAATTTAGTTCCAAGGACCCCAAAATACATATTAATTCATCAAAAGTGCTCAAAGATTCTCCTTAGGGTTTCAAAATAAAAACCCAAATAGGTTAAGATTTGACCATAGGTTTTCAAAGATAATTACATATTCGAAATCACCAATCCGCAAGCTTCAAGAAACATCTACTATCCTTGGAAATAGAGGTACGTGGGGTTATCCTAAAATCTCATGGGTGTAGTTTTTATGAACATGCATGCTTTTAAATAGGGGTTTTCAATCAAATGCTAATATCTCGCTTTTAATATGATTTCTAAGTCATTTACTTTATGTCATGGGAATTGTTTGCCTATATACTTCAATGGTTGAAACCATGCATATGTGATTTGAGATTTTCCATAGAAGTTTGATAAATATGAATGCTAAATTGTTTTCAATTCCAATGATAATGTTTCGATACTTCATATTATATTGTGATCAATAAAAGAGAGCAAGAATTTGAAATAAATATTGTTCACCACTTGTAAATAATGAAGCACCTTGGTTTTTACATGATTGTGCATATGTGGATGTGATATTGATGACTTGCAAGTTGGGTATGACGATACCCTACAGAATACGATATATGATTGAATAAGATGAAATTTGAATGCATTAATTTTACATGAGAAAGGTGGATGCCCAAAGAAGGTGTTTGAGACATAAGGGCTCATCGCTGGAAAACGTGTTTGCCGGCACGAAATATTGGTACCAAGCTAAGTGATCTTATGTACTTGACTTCATGTCATTCCCAAATTGGAACTATAAGTAGGAGCCCGGGCTAAGTGATCTTGGGCACTACCATTGGGTCGAGACACCATGCAATGTGATCTTGTGTGTCTCTCCCTCACTTATACTCAAATCTCGGCAACAACCGAGGTTAGACAGTTGGTGTAAATTATGTAGGGTATTCCACCTATATCAGTTGTATTTCATTGTTGTTGAGAAAAAAAACATTGCATTACACCCATGTGTTTTCAAATGATTTGATACGAAATTTGCTTTATAATGGCTCTCAACTATATATTAAAAAAATATTATGTTTTGCTTTGATATCTCTATGTGCCAGTACTTTTGTGCTGACCCCCTCCCCTCTCCAACCTCTCAGGTTTAGAGGCCCAGTCTAGGGGTCAAGAGAATCAGTAGATCATTCAGACAGAATTGCAGAGACAAGTGGTGAGCCTTCTATGTTTCGAAAGGTCTTATGTCCTGCAGTCCTTTTTTTCTTATATTCAATTTTGGGGTCTCCTGGGGGCCTTGTCCCAGTTTATAGACGGTTACTTGACTCAGTCATTTATTAGAGATTTTCACAGATAGTTGTTTAGAGGTTAATTGATGTTGAGGGAACCTTATCTCTCCGTTATTGTTTCTTTTAATATTTATGACCATGTTTCTGAATTATTGTGTTTTTTTGCATTACTTTGATCATATGAATTAGGTGTATGATTACCAGACAGATAGAGGTATTTCGAGCCTCCATGGTTTGAAATGCTCGTCACGGCCAGGCCCTGGTTCGGGTCATGACAAACTTTGTATCAAAACACGGTTCATGGTCCCAGGGTATCTGCGAAATCGCGCCAAGTAAAGTCTTGTTTATGGGTGTGTAGCATGCCACACTTATAAGCAGGAGGCTGCTAGGCGTTTAGGAAAATGTTTCCCTTCTTTGTGATTTAGTTCGTGCTTCAGAGTCTGAATTGTCCCCTAATCAATGATCACTTGTGTTTAAGAAACACAGTTATGCCTTCACGTTGTATCATCGATCAGAATGCTCAAGCAGAGGAGGTTCATCCCACCCATGGGATGCAGACCCATAACAGGGATTACACTCCAGAATTTGTCCCTCCTCCGGGAGTCCCTCCAGTCTTGACCAGTCCACTTCGGGCTCTGCGGACTAATGCCAAACGTCCCCCAACTGCTTAGGGAGATATTTCAAATGCAGAATTCAGATGGTCCATTCATATGCTGACACAGTTGGTAGCTAACCAGGCTCAATAATCGAAAGGTGTTGGGTCTGTATTTGTTACGTCTGAGGCTACTAGAGTTGGACATTTCATGAAGATGAACCCACCTAAATTCACTGGCACCAAGGTGGAGAAAGATCCACAGGTGTTCGTGGATAAGATGGAAAAGATCTTTAAAGTAATGCATGTAGATGAGGTTAAAGGGGTGGATCTAGAAACCTGTCAGCTCAAGGACGTTGTAAATCAGTGGAATGCCGACTGGGAAGATGAAAAAGGAAAGTGTTGAGCCCACAATTTAGGGAGAATTTGTGGAAGCTTTCCTTGTCGATTCTTTCCTCTGGAGTTGAAGGAGACCAAAGCGGAAGAGTTTATGAATCTGAAGCAGGGCAGTATGAGTGTCCAGGAGTACACTTTGAAGTTTAATAAACTAGTCCACTATGCACCAGAGTTGACCAGTAATATGAAATCCTGGATGAAGAAGTTTGCATATGGCCTTGCTGATAACCTGGTACTTGAGTGCCAGGGGCTATGTTGAATAAGGAGTTAGAATTTGCTCGACTCACCATTCATATGCAGCAGGTGGAAGAGAAAAAGAAAAAAATGCTGAATCTAGAGAGAAAGACAGACAGGCTAAGAGATCTAGATCTGCGGACCAGCACCAGAGTCAATCGCAGAGTGGTAACTGGGGTAATAAGTGGTCGAAGAAGAAAAAGTTTTGGAATAATGCACAGTCAGCAGCCAGCGCCCCAGCACCCAGACCACCGATAGACAGACAAACTCAGAGTTTTCAGACTCCTCATGGGTCCAAAGCTCTAGGTACACAGTCTCAGGGTAGTGTGACCCAGCAGCGTCGTACTTATCTGTGGTGTGAGGTTTGCAGAAGGAATTATCTAGGGAAGTGCTGGTTTAAGGGGAGAAACTGCTATAATTGTGGTAAATTGGGTCACCTTCAAAGAGATTGTCCTTCTGCTGGAGTAAATACAGGGAGGACTAAGTCCCAAGCCGCCTCCACGGCTCCTTTTCCTAAGGGTACTCCTTCAGCTACCGGAAGTGATCGCAATCGGTTATATTCTTTGACTAACCGCCAGGAGGCGGAAGCTTTACCAGATGTTGTGACCGGTATGTTATGAATCTTTTCTTGTGAGGTTTATGTATTGCTTGATCCTGGGTCTACTTTATATTATGTGACCCCTTATGTGGCTGTTGGTTTCGGGTTTGAGCCCGAAGTTATTGTAGAACCCTTCGCTGTTTCTACTCCTGTAGGTGATTCTATTGTTGCTAGAAGGGTATATAGAAATTGTGTCGTGTCTTTTTATAGTAGGGAAATTGTGGCAGACCTTATAGAACTGGATATGATAGATTTTGATGCCATCCTTGGGATGGACTGGCTCCATTTGTGTTATGCCACCCTTGATTGCAGAACCCGAAAGGTCATTTTTTCTTTCTCAAATGAGACACCAATTGTATGGCCAGGGAGTTCCATGGAACCTAGAGGTCACTTTATCTCTTATCTTAGAGCCCGGAAGCTTATCTCCAAAGGTTGTATGTATCATCTAATCCGAGTAAAAGATTCAAAAGTTGGAAACTTTCCTCAGCAGTCAGTCCCTATAGTGAATGAATTCCCAAAAGTCTTTCCCGAAGATCTCCCAGGGATACCCCCTGATAGGGAGATAGATTTTGGTATTGATGTGTTGCCAGACACTAGTTCTATTTCTATTTCTCCATATAGAATGGCTCCCGCGAAACTAAAGAAGTTAAAGGAATAGCTTGCAGACCTCCTACACAAAGGTTTTATTCATCCTAGTGTTTCCCCATGGGGTACACTCGTGCTCTTCAGGCGAAAGAAGGATGGGTCCCTTCGGATGTGCATAGACTACCGTCAGTTGAATAAGGTCACGATTAAAAATAAATACCTTCTTCCTAGGATTGACGACCTTTTTGACCAGCTTCAGGGTTCTAAGTATTTTTCAAAAATAGACCTTCGTTCGGGTTATCATCAATTGAAAGTTAGGGAGTCAGACATACCCAAGACAGCCTTTCAAACCCGATATGGTCACTATGAATTTCTAGTCATGTCCTTCAGGTTGACTAACGCCCCTGTAGCCTTCATGGATCTTATAAATAGAGTGTTCCATCAGTTTCTTGATTCTAAGAGAAAAGAGGATCACGCCAATCACCTCCGAATTATCCTTCAGACCCTTAAGGATCATCAGCTGTATGCCAAATTTTCTAAGTGTGAAATCTGGTTAGATGTTATTGCCTTCTTGGGGCATATTGTGTTCAGTAAGGGGATAAAAGTGGATCCCCAAAAAGTTGAAGCAGTGAGAAAATGGCCCAAACCCATGACTCCAACCGATATTCAGAGCTTCTTGGTTTTTGCGGGATATTACAGAAGGTTCGTAGAGAGTTTTTCTTCCATAGCTGCTCCACTTACTAAACTGACTCAGAAAAAGATGAAGTTTGTATGGTCTGACTTGTGTGAAAATAGTTTTGAGAAATTGAAGAACAAACTGACTACTGCTCCTATTTTGACCCTTCCCGAGGGTGTAGATGATTTTGTGGTTTATTGTGATGCATCCCGTGTGGGACTTGGTTGTGTATTGATGCAGCGTGGAAAGGTGATAGATTATGCATCTAGGCAGTTGGTGCATGATCATAATTACCCCACTCATGACTTGGAGTTAGCAGCCGTGGTGTTTGCACTTAGAAACTGGAGGCACTATCTCTATAGAGTGCATGTTGATATTTATACTGACCATAAGAGTTTACAGTATATTTTCTCACAGAAAGAATTAAACCTTAGGCAGAGGCGTTGGATGGAGCTTTTGAAAGACTATGATATGAGTCTACATTACCATCTAGGCAAGGCAAATATTATAGCTGACGCCCTCAGCAAGCTGTCTATGGGCAGTCTTTCTCATGTAGAAGAAGAAAAGAAAGAGATGGTGAAGGATATTCACCGCCTTAAAAATCTAGGAGTGCGACTCTTAGATTCCAAATATGGAGAGGTGATTGTTCATGAGTTATCTAAGTCATCTCTTTGTGCTGAAGTTAAGGAGAAACAGGTTGAAGATCCCATCTTGATGCAAATCCAGAAAGATGTGGGTCAACAAAAGGTTATGTCGTTTAAAATTGGTGGTGATGGTATACTGAGATTTCTGGGTAGGTTGTGCGTTCCGAATGTCAATGGGCTACGAGAAAGAATCCTTAATAAGGTGCACACTTCGAGGTATGTTATTCACCCAGGCTCTACTAAGAAGTACCATGATCTGAAAACCTTGTATTGGTGGAATAACATGAAACATAATGTAGCTGATTTTGTGTCCAAGTGTTTGAACTATCAATAAGTGAAGGTAGAACACATGAGGCCAGTTGGTACTTCCCAAGAGATATTCCTGCCTTTATGGAAGTGGGAGATGATAAACATGGACTACATTACAGGACTTCCGAGATCCTGAAACCAGTATGATTCTATATGGGTGATTGCAGATCGGTTGACCAAGTCAGCCCACTTTTTGCCTGCGGGAGATTTTTATGCTAAGATTTACATTGTGGATATAGTTTGATTGCATGGGGCACCAGTGTCCATTATATCCGATAGAGGTACACAGTTTTCATCTCAGTTTTGGAGATCCTTTCAGAAGGGTTTAGGTACACAAGTGAATTTGAGCACAGCTTTCCACCCTCAGACGGATGGGCAAGCTGAGGGTACCATTCAGACCCTCGAAGATATGTTGAGGGCATACGTCATTGATTTCAAAGGTAGTTGGGTAGATCACCTACCACTGGTTGAATTTGCTTACAATAATAGTTACCATGCCAGCATCAAGATGGCTCCTTTTGAGGCTTTGTATGGGAGGAGATGTAGGTCTTCGATAGGATGGTATGAAGTGGGTAAGCCTTAATTGTATGGGCCTGATCTTGTTCATCAGGTGATGAAGAAAGTGATGATCATTAGAGAACGACTCAAGACTGCTCAAAGTCGTCAAAAGTCCTATGTCGATGTTCGGAGAAGAGAACTAGAGTTTGAAATTGGTGATTAGGTGTTTCTAAAGGTTTCTCCTATGAAAGGAGTTATGCGGTTTGGAAAAAGGGGTAAATTGAGCCCTCGTTATGTAGGGCCATATCAGATATTAAAAAAGATTGGTACAGTTGCATATGAGTTAGAATTGCCTGCAAGTTTGGGTTCCGTTCATCTGGAATTCCATGTATCCATGTTGAAGAAATGCATTGGAGATCATTCTATGGTATTGCCAGTAGAGGGTATCAAAGTGATAGACTCCTTGTCTTACGAAGAAGAGCATGTTGAAATTTTAGATCACCAAGTTCGAAAGCTGAGGAGCAAAGAGATAGCCTCAGTAAAGGTACTGTGGAGGAATCAAAAAGTCGAAGAAGCAACTTGGGAGTCAAAAGATGACATGAGAATAAGATATCCTAATTTGTTTTCTTCGATAGAGGAGGAGACAGAAGGTACTATTCCTATCTTATCTTTCCTAGTCCTTTATTATGCTTGAAATTGTGTCTGTCTGTGTCCCGCATCATCATTCGGGGATGAACGATCCTAAGGAGGGGATAATGTAACGCCCCGTATTTCGGGCTATAATATAGACCATGATTTCGATGCGTTGTTAATCTCGAAGCCATAAAATCCTATGCCGATACGGCATGTTAATTATTATATGGCATGTGAATCTACTCAAGCTTGAATTTAGACCATAGAGGTCCTTCAACTCAAGGACGAGTTGAAACTATTTCGATCGACTAAGTTTTAGTGGATGTTGTAAAGTGTGTTAGCTTCCATCGATGATAACTCTCTATATATGTCGAATTAGGAATCCTACTATGTGTCAAATGATAGGTATTCGAGTTAGCTTTCCAACAATACCAATTTGGCTAAAATCCGACACCCAAGCAAGAAGTTATGGCCCTTTAAAGTGATAAGCATCGCCTAACCAATCTCCCATGGCCACTGGAAAGCATAGGCGATAGCCTAGGCGCGCCCTATGTGAACATAGGCATTGGGATGGGCGGCGCCTATGTAAAGAAATCTAGTGACTTAAGCACTCCGTGTTGAGGACAAAGTGATCCTTTTCCATCCTCACTTAGCCCTAAAACACGAAATTTAGTTCTAAGGACCCCAAAATACATATTTATTCAACAAAAGTGCTCAAAGATTCTCCTTAGGGTTTCAAAATAAAAATCCAAATAGGTCAAGATTTGACCATAGGTTTTCAAAGATAATTACATATTCGAAATCACCAATCCGCAAGCTTCAAGAAACATCTATTATCCTTGGAAATAGAGGTACGTGGGGTTATCCTAAAATTTCATGGGTGTAGTTTTTATGAACATGCATGCTTTTAAATGGGAGTTTTCAATCAAATGCTAATATCTTGCTTTCAATATGATTTCTAAGTCATTTACTTTATGTCATGGGAATTGTTTGCCTATATACTTCAACGGTTGAAACCATGCATATGTGATTTGAGATTTTCCATGGAAGTTTGATAAATATGAATGATAAATTGTTTTCAAATTCCCATGATAATGTTTCGATACTCCATATTATATTATTATCAACAAAAGAAAGCATGAATTTGAAATAAATATTGTTCACCACTTGTAAATAATGAAGCACCTTGGTTTTTACATGATTGTGCATATGTGGATGTGATATTGATGACTTTCAAGTCGGGTATGACGATACCCTACAGAATACGATATGTGATTAAATAAGATGAAATTTGAATTCATTGATTTTACATAAGAAAGGTGGATGCCCGAAGAAGGTGTTTGAGACATAAGGGCTCATCGCTGGAAAACGTGTTTGCCGACACAGAATATTGATACCAGGCTAAGTGATCTTGTGTACTTGACTTCATGTCATTCCCAAATTGGGACTATAGGTAGGAGCCCGGGCTAAGTGATCTTAGGCACTACCATTGGATCGAGACACCATGCAATGCGATCTTGTGTGTCTCTCCCTCACTTATACTCAAATCTCGGCAACAACCGAGGTTAGATAGTTGGTGTAAATTATGTAGGGTATTCCACCTATATCAGTTGTATTTCATTGTTGTTGAGAAAAAAAACATTGCATTACACCCATGTGTTTTCAAATGATTTGATATGAAATTTTCTTTATAATGGCTCTCAACTATATATTATAAAAATATTATGTTTTGTTTTGATATCTCTGTGTGCCAGTACTTTTGTGCTGACCCCCTCCTCAGGTTTAGAGGCCCAGTCTAGGGGTCAAGAGAATCAGTAGATCATTCAGACAGAATTGCAGAGACAAGTGGTGAGCCTTCTATGTTTCGAAAGGTCTTATGTCCTGCAGTTCTTTTTTTCTTATATTCAATTTTGGGGTCTACTGGGGGCCTTGTCCCAGTTTATAGACGGTTACTTGACTCAGTCATTTGTTAGAGATTTTCACAGATAGTTGTTTAGAGGTTAATTGATGTTGAGGGAACCTTATCTCTCCGTTATTGTTTCTTTTCATATTTATGACCATGTTTCTGAATTATTGTGTTTTTTCGCATTACTTTGATCATATGAATTAGGTGTATGATTACCAGACAAATAGAGGTGTTTCGGGCCTCCATGGTTTGAAATGCTCGTCACGGCCAGGCCCTGGTTCGGGTCATGACAAACTTTGTATCAAAACACGGTTCATGGTCCCAGGGTGTCTGCGAAATCGCGCCAAGTAAAGTCTTGTTTATGGGTGTGTAGCGTGCCACACTTATAAGCAGGAGGCTGCTAGGCGTTTAGGAAAATATTTCCCTTCTTTGTGATTTAGTTCGTGCTTCAGAGTCTGAATTGTCCCCTAATCAATGATCACTTGTGTTTAAGAAACACAGTTATGCCTCCACGTTGTATCATCGATCAGAATGCTCAAGCAGAGGAGGTTCGTCCCACCCATGGGATGCAGACCCATAACAGGGCTCACACTCCAGAATTTGTCCCTACTCCGGGAGTCCCTCCAGTCTTGACCAGTCCACCTCGGGCTCTGCGGACTAATGCCAAACGTCTCCCAACTGCTTAGGGAGATATTTCAAATGCAGAATTCATATGGTCCATTCATATGCTGACACAGTTGGTAGCTAACCAGGCTCAATGATCGAAAGGTGTTGGGTCTGTATTTGTTACGTCTGAGGCTACTAGAGTTGGACATTTCATGAAGATGAACCCACCTAAATTCAGTGGCACCAAGGTGGAGAAAGATCCACAGGTGTTCGTGGATAAGATGGAAAAGATCTTTAAAGTAATGCATGTAGATGAGGTTAAAGGGGTGGATCTAGCAACCTATCAGCTCAAGGACGTTGTGAATCAGTGTATGCCGACTGGGAAGATGAAAAAGAAAAGTGCTGAGCCCATAATTTAGGGAGAATTTGTGGAAGCTTTCCTTGTCGATTCTTTCCTCTGGAGTTAAGGGAGACCAAGCAGAAGAGTTTATGAATCTGAAGCAGGGCAGTATGAGTGTCCAGGAGTACACTTTGAAGTTTAATAAACTAGTCCACTATGCACCAGAGTTGACCAGTAATATGAAATCCTGGATGAAGAAGTTTGCATATGGCCTTGCTGATAACCTGGTACTTGAGTGCCAGGGAACTATGTTGAATAAGGAGTTAGACTTTGCTCGACTCACCATTCATATACAGCAGGTGGAAGAGAAAAAGAAAAAAAATGCTGAATCTAGAGAGAAAGACAGACAGGCTAAGAGAGCTAGATCTGCGGACCAGCACC
>NC_061122.1:110860942-110994613 GCF_002878395.1 Capsicum annuum | reverse complement strand
TGGCTGTTGGTTTCGGGTTTGAGCCCGAAGTTATTGTAGAACCCTTCTCTGTTTCTACTCCTGTAGGTGATTATGTTGTTGCTAGAAGGGTATATAGAAATTGTGTCGTGTCTTTTTATAGTAGGGAAATTGTGGCAGACCTTATAGAACTGGATATGATAGATTTTGATGCCATCCTTGGGATGGACTGGCTCCATTTGTGTTATGCCACCCTTGATTGCAGAACCCGAAAGGTCATTTTTTCTTTCTCAAATGAGACACCAATTGTATGGCCAAGGAGTTCTATGGAACCTAGAGGTCACTTTATCTCTTATCTTAGAGCCTGGAAGCTTATCTCCAAAGGTTGTATGTATCATCTAATCCGAGTAAAAGATTCAAAAGTTGGAAACTTTCCTCAGCAGTCAGTCCCTATAGTGAATGAATTCCCAAAAGTCTTTCCCGAAGATCTCCCAGGGATACCCCCTGATAGGGAGATAGATTTTGGTATTGATGTGTTGCCAGACACTAGTCCTATTTCTATTTCTCCATATAGAATGGCTCCCGCGAAACTAAAGAAGTTAAAAAAACAGCTTGCAGACCTCCTACACAAAGGTTTTATTCATCCTAGTGTTTCCCCATAGGGTGCACTCGTGCTCTTCGTGCGAAAGAAGGATGGGTCCCTTCGGATGTGCATAGACTACCGTCAGTTGAATAAGGTCACGATTAAAAATAAATACCCTCTTCCTAGGATTGACGACCTTTTTGACCAGCTTCAGGGTTCTAAGTATTTTTCAAAAATAGACCTTCGTTCGGGTTATCATCAATTGAAAGTTAGGGAGTCAGACATACCCAAGACAGCCTTTCAAACCCGATATGGTCACTATGAATTTTTAGTCATGTCCTTCAGGTTGACTAACGCCCCTGTAGCCTTCATGGATCTTATAAATAGTGTTCCATCAGTTTCTTGACTTGTTCGTCATTGTATTTATTGATTATATTCTAATCTATTCTAAGAGAAAAGAGGATCACGCCAATCACCTCCGAATTATCCTTCAGACCCTTAAGGATCATCAGCTGTATGCCAAATTTTCTAAGTGTGAATTCTGGTTAGATGTTATTGCCTTCTTGGGGCATATTGTGTCCAGTAAGGGGATAAAAGTGGATCCCCAAAAAGTTGAAGCAGTGAAAAAATGGCCCAGACCCATGACTCCAACCGATATTCAGAGCTTCTTGGTTTTGGCGGGATATTACAGAAGGTTCGTAGAGAGTTTTTCTTCCATAGCTGCTCCACTTACTAAACTGACTCAGAAAAAGATGAAGTTTGTATGGTCTGACTTGTGTGTAGTTTTGAGAAATTGAAGGACAAACTGACTACTGCTCCTATTTTGACCCTTCCCGAGGGTGTAGATGATTTTGTGGTTTGATTTGTTCGGCATAAAATTGAAGGTGACTTTTGATTTTCCGGCAGCTTATTATGTAAAGTTATTTTTATCTTCTTGCAGCTTCTTCGTCGGCTATTAATATTTTCAAGTAAATGGATCAATGAACTTAAACTAACCTAATCACTTTTTTTCTGATTGCATAGGTTTTGAGATCTTAATATAGCTGTGATCATCTTGACAACAACTGGAGTCTTGAAGTTTTTGTAAAGGTTGTGTTGTAATCAAGACAAACCACTAGAATAAAAAAATTCCTTATGATTTATTGTACTACTTCACGGAAAAGATATTTATAGCCTTTTCAATTTAACTTCCTGTACACCCCTGATATAGATTCGGCACATTTCTAAAAACTTATATTCATCATGTTGTGCCCGTGCATCTAGTATTAATTATATATGGACACAATATCTTAAAAGATAAATTACTTTTGAATTCAAGGACGAACCTATAAATAAATTTTGGGTATTTCGGTATCCACTAAACTCGATGTGAAATAGATATAATTATATAAAATATATATAAAAATGGATATAAATTATATAAAAGCACCGACTAAACAAGAAGTTGGTTAGATATATTGGTATTTATGTTGATCTTAAGACTCTTTATTGATAGGTGTGTTCTTTATTGATAGGTGTGTTCGAATTCAAACTTTGTTAAGGTGACTTTTTATTTTTTTGCTAAAGTAAGCACCCATATTTCTTAAATTATCAGTCCGCCACTGCTTTTGATGCTAATGTTATGTCTTCAAAATAATTTAGAGCCGTCAAAAAATGCTATCCTAGCCCAACCCTTACCCAAATTGTGAGCCAATTGGGGTTGAGTGTAATAACTTCATGTTGCGGGCGAAGTGTACAAATACTCCACTTTGAAGACACTAATAAGTTGTATTCGAAGTTTATTTTAATTTATTTTTTACAAATATATCTTTTTTGGAATCATTTCAGACACAGGGGACGCAAGTAATAAAAAATTATATAAATTATATTTGAAGTTTAGCAAACTTCATACTTATTATCTTTTTTCTAAAATTGTAGTATTCGCAAGATCAAATTTCAAATAATTTAATCTGAAATAGTGACCTTGGCAAGCCTAACTGCACGCAGCTGAGAATTCTTGATAATCTTTAGACTCAACTAATCAAATATAACAGCAATTTAAAATATTTTGTTATTATGTCATTGAAGATATTCTAGAAGGTTTTCTAGGTGATTACCCCAAAATTGCATTGCGGAAGTCCACCTATATTTGTTTGTGCTTCAAACGTACACGTTTAAGTGCATGCAAATAGGTTGCACTTTAATCATGCTCGTTAAGGGTCGGTGCATGCAAATAGGTTGCACTTTAATCATGCTCGTTAAGGGTCGGTTGTGGAGTGTATTGAAAAGTTAATGCATGGATTTGTTTAATTTGTATTACTAGTACTTTATTTGATATTTTTTATATTTTATATATAATTAATGATATGTTTTATTATGTGTTGAGGTGTGTATTATTAATATCTCAAAATTCATGATATTAACAATGCAATGAATCCAATGCATGCATTAACATGATTAAAAATACTATTATTCCTTAAAAATGTTTTTGCATTCTTTTCAACATATATTTGGAGGATATTTCTATAAAAAAAAATAGAAATTATATAATTCATGTTATTTTTAATACATCAAATCATAGATTGAATAAGAAAAATACAGGCATAATTAACACAAGCATTACTAATACAAGCATTATTAATACATAATATTTTACATTATTCTTATATACTATCGTTTGGTAGAATGTATCAAAAAAGTTAATGCATGCATTAATTTAATGCACTACTAGTACCTTGTTTGGTACCACTTTTTATCCTATGCATAACTAATGGAAGCATTGGTTATACACTATATTGTGTATTGAAGTGTGTGTTACTAATACCGCTAATACCGTTATTTTTTTATGTATTAGTAATACAAAGAATTCAACATGCATTAACTTAATTAATAACAATCTTGCCCCTCAAATTCAACATTTTCCAAATTCTTTTATTTGTGAGTTTACAATAAAATAAATTAATATGTAAAATAACTAAACAAAAAAACAAATATTAAATTTTAATATGTTAAAAATCATTCATGGGAGTTTTGATTTTATGGAAAAAATAAGAAAAAATTGTGCGTTTTGAATTTTTATATCTTCATTTATTTTAATTAAAATATTTAAACT
This sequence comes from Capsicum annuum, assembly GCF_002878395.1. Classification (NCBI taxonomy): domain Eukaryota; kingdom Viridiplantae; phylum Streptophyta; class Magnoliopsida; order Solanales; family Solanaceae; genus Capsicum; species Capsicum annuum. The sequence goes on along the minus strand of NC_061122.1, from coordinate 110,990,981 downwards.
ACTTTAATCTTTTTTAAGTTTTTCAAATTTAATTTTAATCATGTAAAAAGTTTTAGCTATAAATTTATTAAAGAATCCATTTACAATATCAATCACTACTGGAAAAAGAAAAGAGAAGAAGAAAGAATATCGACAACTTCAGCTAAAATGAATTGTTACTTGAGGGGGCAAAAAAGAAGAAGAAGAAACAGTTTAAAAAAAAAAAAAAGAACAAGAAGAAGAACAACTCTGGTTAAAAACAAACAACAATACTTATAAAAATTTTATATTGAATTTTTATATATTAAAGATTATGCTCTTTAAAAATAACTGAAAACAACCAAATGAAAAAATAATGAAGGAGCTTTACTTTTCATTTCGTTTTATAAAATTAAAATATAGAGAGTATTTTTGTAAATAAATACCTTTTATAAAAATTATATAAAATATATTCTTTCTAATACATTAAATGAAATACTGTATAAAAAAATAATGTCAACATAACTAATATAGGCATAACTAATACCAGCATTATTAATACATCATATTCAACATTATTCTTATACAGCAAAATAACTGAAGTGTAATTAACGTGAATATTTTGAAGTGTAGATGCTTAACTAAATTTATTTTACCCAAAAATATAAATTTATTTTTCCAATTTCAACAATTAACACAAAATTTAACAGTTGAATTTAACTCAAATTTGAAACATAAATTAAAAGCATACATCAATAATAATTTTGCTAAAACAAAAATAAATCTAATAAAATTATTTCGTAACAATGGTAATTTTTCATTATTTTCAAATTTTCCCAACAACACTCACTTGATTTAAATTATAGATCGTAAAAAATTATATTTCAACTACTATAAGTTTGAAAAATATTTTTGTACAACAACTGAAAAGGAGGAGGAGGAAAGACATAGTAAAAGCAATTTATCTGAAGTTACCTACAATCAGAGTAATAATTGAAATTTTTGAAAAATAAAATAGATAAATATTAAATGGAAGCAATCAAATAAGAACTTTGTGAAATTTTTAGGGGAAATGACAAAAAAAACAGCTAAAATAATTTTACAAAACTAACATCTAAATTTAAAAACCCAGTAAATAGCCATTAATCGATGGACGCACCCTTATTTATAGTATTTTTTTTTATTTTGTTCCAATATTATACGCGTTGATTGCACACTTCAAATTTTATTTTGCTTGCATAAAAATGAAAGCAGTGTACTTTCACCTAAAAAGAAATATATCGTCTCTAGAGAAGCTGCAAAGTAAAGGGTTAAGCATTTATTTAATCTTCAGCAACTCCAGCATTGGCATTATTTATTACTCCTTTCTTCATCTTTTACTTGTCCAGTAATTGACATAGCACATATCTAAAATTATTTAAAAAAATTACAAAATGCACTCCAAACTAATAATACTTAATAGTAAGAGTAAAATAAGTATTAAATGATAAATTACTTTTTTGATTTTTTTAAAATTAGACAAGTGAAAATGAATGAAGTACTTCTAATCAAGATTGTGATCAACTCATGATTACTTAAGAGCAATAAACATCTTTAGAAATTATTGATGTGAATCTTTTCATCTTTCATTTAGCGTAACATTTATAATTGTGACCATATTATATATATACATATTATATATAATAATTATAGTATTTTTATACATATTCTATACAATTTTTAACTACAATTATTATTTAGATACATATTTTATACTACTCTATATAATTTTTATATATGGACACTGCAAGTGTATCAATGTAGTATAAAAATATATTAATGTGATATAAAAGAGTATCAATTTGGTATAGGGACCGCATGTACTTGCATAGAATTTTCTTTCTCTTTTTTAAAAAAGTATATCAATATAATATAAAAGTGTATCAATTAAGTATAGAGACTGCATGTGCCCAATTAGGTCAAATGGCTAAAAAAAGGGATTAGTTTACCCGACTGAACAGCCCATATCCACCTTTTTAAATGTGGGCTATTTTTTAAAAAAATGAACAACCCATGTCCTTTTCCCAAATTTATTTTTATGCTAAAATTGAGTTAGAAAAATGAAAGGAGAAAACACATTCAAACACATAAAATGTCTCATTTCTTTGTATCTTTAGTATTTATTTCTTTTAATTCTTTTTCTATTTTTTTCTTTATTTTTTCTCGTTTTCATTTTTTTTTTATGTTTCTTAGTTCTTTTTTTTTTTTGTAAAATTATTTTACTTTTACGCCATAATCTAATTCACACTCAATTTTTATTTTGCACACTCCTTTTTTGCTTCTTTTTTTCTTTTTTCGCATTTATTTCTTTATTCATTTTTTTTTTGGTTCCTTTTACTTTTGTGTTTTTATTTTTTACATATTCTTTGTTATTCTTTTGTATTTTTTGTTCTTCTTTTTTAATTTTATTTTCTCTTTTTTTCTTTATTGATTCATTTTATGTTTGCATTTTTTTATTTTACTAGTCTATAGGAACGTGGATTGCACGTTTATCCCATGTTATTTAATACTCTACAAAACTTGAATTACTCTCAAAATCAACAATAGAGAAATCATAAAACTGATTTTGTTTTAGATTTCAGTTGGATGGAAAAAATAGATTTATCTTTAAATTGCAAATATTATAATTTGATAACATTAGCCAAGAGTCAAACTATTATATTTTTGCTTGATTTTGTCTTTACTATTACCAGCCTAACTAAATGCTCAAATCTAAGAAAAAATACAACAAAGCTAAAAGGATAAAAGATAAATTGATTAAATTTTGTATGTCCAAAAAATATGATATAAATAAAAATTAATGATATTTATCCAAACACAGGGCATATAAAAAAAGTTGAAGATTACATTGTATAACCTGAAATCAAAGTTATATCTTACTAGATTACATTTACTCATTTTTGGTGCATGTAGCAATTTCAATGATAAAAATAGTTAAAAATGAGTTTTTTTGTTGAGAAGGTCACCTTTCATGGTAGACGAAGATCAAAATTTTTGATTCACGATATGATCGGAGCCAACGATTATAAATAAAAATAATAATATCACAACTATAATCAGTAAAAGAAAATATATGAATATGCTCGCATAAAGAAACCCTGATAACGATTACGGTTATATGAAAATATTTATAAAAATATTAAATTGATTTGGTCGATTGACCTACATATGATTGATATAAGAAATAAAAATTCTTGGGAGAATAATGTCGTCTAAACAAGACTTGTAAAGAATGATTTTTAATTTATAAAACACTAAAATATTTTCGTCCAAAAAAAATTACCTAAATATGAATATTTTTTATTTTGTTCCATACATTATTTATCCTAAAACGGAATTCCATGGTAGTAATTAGAATTGTTAGGACTTCTATATATTTACTTTGCCAAAAGTAATGGCACCAAGTGCCACGACTAGGGATAGGCATGATATGGTATATACCGAATTATCATTTTGAATTAAAATTTTTAATATCGTGGTTTTGATATTATGGTATTTGATATGGTATATGATATACATTTTAAATTTTTTTGATATATGATATGGTATTCGGTATTTACAAATGACATACAGAAATACCGAATATCATATCGAAATATATATAGTTACATAAGTAACTTTTATATATATATATATATATATATATATATATATATATATACACATATATATACACACACCCAAACACACACACATACATATATATACACACACACACATATACACACACACACATATATATATACATGTATATATGTATGTGTATATATATATATACACACACACAAATATAATACTTAGTATAGTATAAAAATGTTTAGACATTAAAACTTTTGCTACTCTATCTTTATTGAAATATCTTTTTTGTGTAATTGACTAACAAAAAGAATTATTTGTACTTCTTTTTCAATTTTTCTACATGTGTAATGCGTATTTATGATACAATTAAGACGTGCTTTTGACAAGTCGAAGTAATAATACTCTAGTAGACGAGTATATATTATCGAAGTTGTACAAACTATGGTTACCGATTACCATACCGCAAAATACCAAAATCAAACGTCAAAATACCGAACCATACCGAATTAATATGGTATGGTAATGGTATAATAATTTTAAAAACCGAATACCAAAATTACCGTACCGAAATTTTAAATACCATATCATATTATACCATGCCCACCCCTAGCCAAGACTCCTATTGTTGTTTAGTTTGTCAAAAACATATAGTTTTTAATTATTAAATATTAGAATATTTTTATTTGAGTAAATTAGTAATGATTGTTTTGTCTATTGTGGAGTTTTTAATTAAGAGATAATACATCAAAACACTCCTGAACTTGCAGCCAAAACTTACTTTAGATCCTTAACTAATTGAAAAATTATATACCTCCTTAACAACTTTTAAGTGAATGAAATACCCCTCTTAAAATATATTACCACTCTCACAAAGGGAGGTGCACTACACCCGCGTCCACGTCATTGTCATGTCATTGCAATGTAAATATTTATTTAAAAAATGATGCCACAAACACACACACATGTATATATTATAATAAAAAAAATCCCCTTTCTTATTCACACACACCCCACCCCTTCTTCTTCTCCAGTTAGATCCCCCCACCCCCCCGCGCAGCCCCCGCCCCTCTCTTCAACCCCTGTAGCCATTTTTTCTTCTTCTCAGACCATTCCTCCCACCCCACTCCCCGCCCCCTCTCTTTCTTCCCTTCGAACCCCTACCCTTTCCACGAAAAAGTCTTTTCCTTCATTTTCTTTTCATTTTTTCCATTAATACCATCAAGAGAACAACCATAATGACATCAATTTAAGGTTTTTCCTCTAACCTTCAATTCTAACTTCCTCAATGTTTTTAACAGTCAATATTAACAAGGATGCTATGTGTGAGTAAATAACTTTTTTGAAAAAGATGTCATCATTCTAGAATAACTTTTTGAATCAAGAATTTATAAATTCTGTATCTTTTAATCAAGATAGCATTCCAGAATTTTAAATTCAACCACCCTTCTGCTCCATTTTTCATAATTGAATTTTGGGTTCAACCACCCTTGTCAAAAGGCAAAATAGAATTACTAAAATAACAAAGTTGTCAACTTTGAGATAATTTTGACACAAATTTTCTATCAAGTACCATAAATTTCCACAAATTTTTAACTCAAAAACATAAAAGTTCCAGTTCAAAAAAGTTCTTAAAACATTCAATTTCACCTTTTACAAAATTTCCCATAACTTCGCCTCATATGAAGAAACGGGGTGGGTGGGGGTGACGGGTTACGAAAAATAGAGAAAGAAACGGTGTTGTGGAGTGGGGTGGGGGTGATGGAAACAGGGGAGGGGATTTGAAAAAGATGAAGAAGATGGTTACATATATATGTGTGTGTGTGTATGTATAATAAAAAATAGTGGACCCTTTTATTAAAAAAAAAAATTCACTTGCTTTTTTTTTGTCACGTCAGCCATAGAGGGGGAAATTAATTTACTTTAAAGTTGTTAAGGAGGGTAAATAATTGTCCGATTAGTTTAGGGTCTAAATTAAGTTTTGGCCACAAGTTCAGGGGTGTTTTGATGTATTATAAGGAATTTCACACTTTTAATATAGTACTAGTTTAACCGCATGTGTCTCGCACGTATGACGTTTGATTATCTAAAATTAAATGATTTTATCTATTGCAAAGATTTTTAATGAAGTGTAAAAATTTAAATCACTTTTTAAATATTCTTCACACTTTAATATAATATATGTAAATATAAACATATATTTTAATGTAAGCATATATATATTTTACCACCAAAAGTTTCAAGTGGTTGATGGATCATCACTTTTGCGTTTTTCATGCAGTACCTCTTTCCGTTGTTTCCATAGGCTAAGAGAGACGCATCAGTTTGAACCATATTTGTGGTATGGTTATTTTGTTCTCTATTTAAAATCTTTCCTTATTTTTAAAGTCAAATCCTTACAAAATCATTCATTACATTTTTATTACGTACTTAAAACTTTTAAAAACTTGATACTTCTTAAATTTTTCTTATTCTAATATTTTTATATTTATTTCTTGATTTTTAAAATTTTATTAAAATTAAATTTAGTTGATTTAGAATTCTTAAGCTAATAGAAAAATTATTAGTTTTCATTAATTCTGATGGCTTGTAACAAGGAAAGGTTTTACCATTATCACAAATATATTTAATTAATTTTCAACCCTTAAATATTTTAAAAAATAGTGAAAAGATGATTTTGTCTAAAGTAAAGACTTTTAACGAAGGGTAAAATATTCACACATAATTTCGAAGGTCCTTCACACTTTTAATATATTATTATTACTAGTTTAGGTGTACGCGCCTAGCGCATGTACCTCACTTTATTGAATTCAAACATTACACTAAATAGGATATTTGTTTAAATAATAAAGATGAAGGCAATAATTAAATTCAACATCTTTTGGAGAATTTATTTAATTAAACCTAACTTTTACCAAAATAATTTCTCAAAGTCGATCGACATTCATCTACCTCGATGATAGAGACATCAAAACAATATAATTAAATCTAACCTTTATACAGAAATTTTCTAAAAGTCATCCGACACTCATCTACTACCTAAAAACTATAACAAAATAATACGACTACAGAGATATCAAAATAATACAACTAAACTTTACTTCTACAAAAAAAATCTCAAAACAGAGATATAAAAACAATACAATTAAACCTAACCTTACCTAAAAATATTTCTCAAAGTCCACCAACATTCATCTACTACCTGTAAATTCATCTACTACCTGTAAATTCATCTACGACCTATAAATTACAACAAAATAATACAATTGTGATCATAAAGCTTTAGTTTTGATGAAAACAATTCTTGTTTGAGTGAAAATTTTGACACTAAAGAATGACTTGAATGAAAATAAATAAGATATATATACACACACCTTGAATTCTATAGTTCTTATCTGAGCGAAAATTTTGACACTAAAGAATGACTTGAATGAAAACAAAGAAGATATATATATACACACGTTGAATTCTATTATGTTGCAAAAATAGTGAAGAACTTGAGGGTTAGAAAACTAAGCATCCACCAATCTAGACATACAACTGAATCAAGTTAGATGAGCATCAATCATATTTTCCTAATAAGTAAACTAGTTTCTTCTCTAGTTTAACGTGCATCTCAATATTTATAGAAGTATTTCCTTAATAGAGTCCTATTTTAGGAGTATTTTTCTATCCTATTTTAGGAGTATTTTTCTAATTGATCAGTACAAATAAAAATATTAATTGATTCTCCTCTCATATATTTTAGTAGTCCCATATATTTTAGGAGTCTAGTTACTATAATAAAAATGATTAAATAGTAAATTGAATAGTGAAAAGACAATTTTGTCTAAAAAAGAGTCTTTTAATAAATGACAAAAAGTTCACATCACTTTTATAAGAATGTTCACACTTTTAATACATTATAGATAAATATAAATATAGATAGATATAGATTATAGATTATAGATAGATAGATTGATATTTTCTATTTATTTTAAAATATTTTTTTTCTTATTCCTTTCCCTTTTTTTTTCTTATTTTGTTTATCTTTTTTTCTTTATTGTTTCCTTTTATTTTTTATTTTTTCTCTATTCTTTTTTTTTTCCTTTTTTTTTTTAGTTTATCTCTTTATTCTTTATTTCTTTTCTACTTTTTATTTTTTTTTCTCAAATCATAACATTCCTTATTTTCTCATCACAAGCTAGTTTCATATTTTTGGTGCTTTATGTTTTGTATTTTTTATTTATTTCTTTTCTTTTGTAATTTCCTTTGATTCTCGACTTTTTTAATTTCTAACTTTTCTTTTTCATTTGTTTTAATCCGTAATGATGTAATACAATATATCTATATACTTTCATGGTGTCATTAACATCTGTTTCAATCCTTAGTGAAACCTCTGTGATACTATCATGATATATTTATATATATCATGGTGTATATATATATATATATACTGACGTGGCGTCATTGAGGTTTGCTTCGGCCTGTAATGATATCATAATGGTATATTTACATATTGTCCTGGTATAATTAATGTCCACTTGAATTCTTAAAGGGACCTCTATGATACCATTTCAGTGTAGGGAAAAGGCATCATTTTCACCCTATACTATACAAGAAAAATCTAAGCCACACCTAAATTATATAAGTGACCTATTACACACCTTAACTATATAAAAGTGATATTATTACCTCCCCGAGACCCCCATTCTAAGGTACGTGTGTTACACTTATTTTAGGCGCGTCCAGCCTATTAAATAACAAAAGTAAACGGCTAAAACCATTAAGGGAAAAGGCATCGTTTCCACCCCAAACTATAGTCGAAAAGTCGAATCCACACCTAAACTATATAAGTGACCTATTACATACCTTAACTATAAAAAAGTGATACTTTACTGACGTGGTGCTGACGTGGCAGTGCATGTAAAATACTACACCACATGCAAGTGGTGGTAGCCTGACAGGGTGTAAATAGTTTCACTTTCTTATAGTTTAGGTGTGTAATAAGCCACTAGTATAGTTTAGGTGTGACTTTGACTTTTCGGGTATAGTTTGGGGTGGAAACGATGCATTTTCCCTTTCAGTATATTTATACACACCGTCATGGTATCATTGATATCTGTTTTAATCATTATGTCGGACATTTATGATACCATCATAGTATATATATACTGACATGGTATCATTAAAGTTTGCTTCAATTGTAATGATACTGACACAATCCAACCAGGGGCCTTGTCGTAATGGACATCTCAAGTACAATCAGGTCCGGGACCACCTCTGATACCCAACCTAACCATCCACCATATACCCTGAGTTGGATGAATTTCGAACATATAACAACATAGAGTGTAATTGCACAAATCCAAACTTTGGGATAGTTCTATGACCGAGACTGACTCAAACGAGCCCAACCGTCCCAAATCCAACTGATAACCATAACCAAACCAAAACAATAAGATAAAACCAAAACAATAACAAGTTCCTGTCCATAACATAATACAAAAGAATGAAATAGTGAGAAGGTTAGTCAACCAGTATCAGCCCCAATGCCAATGCCAATACTAAGGCTGACACCACTACCGATCCCGCCCATACCAACCCATAGTAATTCCACAAAAGCCTATAATCAAAAGAAAACCAATATCCGATTGGGATATGCTCCCAACCATAGCCAAAACTAATATCCATAAAGTATCCAAAATAAATAAAGATGTCTATGATATGAAATTGAGCCTTTCAAAATATGAAAGCTCACCACTTCAATCCAATCGAGCTGATCCCAAAATTCGATCACTAAGCAGGAGGAGTAGAATGGTCAGTTCCTGCATCGCATGGGGATACAGCTGTACGAGGACGGGTTAGCTGGTGAATGCTAGCAAGTACTCAGGATAAGGATAAAATAATGTCATCCAGTAAAACCAAGTAAAACAACCATATGCATATAAACCATACAGATACATATAACCATGCCGGGAAAGAAAATTGGGTTTAGCTTGCCTTTAAAATCATTAACCTGCATATGTGTAGCTTAACCATCCTAGAACAACCCACAGGCTATATGGTCCAGTGTAACACCCTGAACGTACCCCGATGCATGTAGCCACACGAATAGGAGATACCATAAGCGTAGGGGACTCTTGAGTATCCTCCACTCTCCATGATACATATGTATAGTATACTTAGAGGATTCCCATGTACCTCCTAGTATCATATATAATCGCCATGACCAACCCTTCATGTCGGCAAACATGAGTTTCCAGTGTCCATCTATTAGGCTTGCACCTTTATGGTTAGCTATCATACCCCACCATTATTGCCCAATTAAAACCATTTCCAATCGACCAAACCATTATTCCATTATTATTAACCAAGTCTATGAGTAGTGGTATCGTCATACCGACTATAGCTTGTAAGCAATGTCTTTAGCCAACCTTTTAATGTAAAGGGATTCCCATGTACCCATAGATTACATCATCAATTTAACTTGAGGCAATCCCGTGTACTCCACAAGTGTTCCATTATTAAGTTTACTTTGGGGATTCCCTTGTACCCAACAAGGAAGTTTAGTTAAACATAACTATGACCACCAACCTATTCCATTTTAATTATTCCAAACCATTTATGTCATTTAGAGTTCCATTATCAAACCATACCATGCAATAGTTCCATAAAAAGCCTAATAGTATAGTAAAAGAATTATCATAGGCATTTTCTCAAACATGTTGGGGACATAATATTTCCAAAACGAATTCCAATTACCAATTTACCATTTCCATGCAATCAATTGTTCAAACCACCATTAAAGCATGTAATTACATAATTAAAATATGAGAAAACTATAACCAAGCATTTAATACCAAAACCCCAACATATAATTGAAAACCCCAAAATCATACAATAATCATACCATGAAAACATTGTATAAATCATGCCTTTAGTTGGAACTAACAATGAAGGAGAAGTATCTTGCCTTAGGTCACAAAGATGATGGGGAGAAATCACCCAAGCAAGCCCCAAATTACTCCTCTAGATGAAACCCTAGCTGTCATTTACCCAAGAGCCTTAGAGAGAATTAAAGGGTGTTTCTAAGGGTTTAAGATTAGAATAATAGGGTAAATAACCTCCCAAGTGTGATATAAGTCGACGGGTCATAATGGGTTAAGAGGAAAAATATCCAAATTACCCCTAACTTAACTATATTAAATCACCGCAGGTGGGTACAACTCAACCATACCGGTCGTACCCTTCAATACGAGTGGTACCTGCCACTCGTACCCTAGAACCCCTCTTAGACCCCCACACTGGTCAATATAAGAACATATAATACAAACTGTATCTAAGGGTACGTATAGTACCCTCAACCCGTACCCATAACAGAACCAAGAGGAGTTAACACTGTCCAACATACGAGTGGGATAATACGACTCGTACCCTATCTCACAACCCATGGTGAGCCATTTGTACTCAGATCTAAGTTACTTTACTAATTCTTAGATTAAGTGAAGAAAAACCCAACCATACGACCCATCAACCAATATATGACTCGTACCAACCCAATTTATACCCATTACAGAAACCAATCGAACCTACACCCTAACACTGGTCAGTGTACAACCAAGCCTTACCAACTATACCCCAGTATACGACCTATACCCTATATTTGTATCTTTTCTAGAAACAAAAATCCAGGAAATTTTTTAAGGTTCTAAAACCCAGAGTATTTCAGTCTCCCCCACTAGGATCATTCATCCTCGAATGACGAAAAAGGTAGGTCAAACACAAGCATGATTCATTTACATTAGCAAATATCAATCCAACCTTTAACTAAGTTAGAAAATAAAGATGTTATCAAGAAAATATACCTTCTACACGAATATCCAGAGAAAATAATATGAATATTTAGACTTCATGTCTGCTTCCGCTTCCCATGTAGCCTCTTCTACCTTATAGTTCCACTATATAACCTTAATCGAGGCCATATCCTTGGTCCATAACTGACGAACCTGCTGATCTAATATATCAATCGGGACCTCTTTATAAGATAGAGAACCTGAGATATCTAATCCTTCTAAAGAAACCACCGAGAAAGGATCACCAAGATACTTTCTCAATATAGAGACATAAAATATTAGATGAATGAAGCTCAAACTATAAGGAAACTCTAATTCATATGCCACATTACCAACCCTCCGCATAACCACATAAGGACCAACATACTGGGGACTGAGCTTCCCTTTTTTACCAAACTGCATCACTCCATTCATAGGAGATACCTTTCAGAATACCTTATCCCCTACCTCAAACTCCAAGTCTCTATGCCTCATATCCGCATAGGACTTTTGGCAACTTTGGGCAGCCTTAAGCCTATCTCAAATTAACTTTACCTTTTCTATAGCCTGATAAACCAAATTCATATCAAACATATCCGCCTCACCAAGCTCAAACCACCCAATAGAAAATCTATACCTCCTACCATATAATGCCTCAAAAGGGGCTATCTCAATATTAGAATGGTAACTATTATTGTACGAAAATCTACCAAAGGTAGATACTCAATCTAATTGCTACCTAAATCAATCACACACGTACAAAGCATGTCCTCCAATGTCTGAATAGTCCTCTCTGCTTATCCAACCATCTACGGATAAAAAACAATATTTAGACTAACATTAGTACCCAACCTTTTCTGGAAGGACCGCCTAAAATAAGATGAAAACTGCGTACCACAATCAAAGATAATCGAAATAGGTACCCCATGCAATTTTAAAATCTCATTGAGATACAACCTCGTATAGTCCTTAGCTAAAAAGTTAGTCCGCACCAGCAAGAAGTGAGCGAACTTCATCATCCTATCCACGATAACCCAAATCGAATCAAATTGATTTCAAGATCGAGGAAGGCCAGTAAAGAAATCGATATTGATTACCTCCCATTTCTATTTTGGTAACTCCATTTCCTTATACAACCCACCAGGCCTCATGTGAAAGACTTTGGCGTGTTAGCACAGCATGCATTTGGCCATAAAATTAGCCACATCCCTCTTCATACCATTCCACCAATACATCTCTTTTAGATCATGATACATTTTTTTTGAATTGGGATGAACAACATAGCGTGATTCATGTGCCTCATCCATAACCATTTATTGCAAACCATCTACGTAAGGAACACTTAACCTTCCTTGGTACCTCAAGGTACCATCACCACTGATATCAAACACCATCACCCTTTACCCACAAACCTCATTCTTGATTTTTATCAAGATAGGATCTAACATTTACTTTTCATTAATCTTTGTACCAAGAGACGATCGAACCACTTCCTATACCATCACACCACCATTATTAGAGTCCAAGAGATGAACTCCAAGATTATACAAGCGGTGAATATCCTTCACCAATTCTCGCTCCTCCTAATTCATATGAGCTAAACTCCCTATGGAAAACTTGCTAAGAGCATCAGCAACCACGTTAGCTTTACTTGCGTGGTAGTGAAGACTTATATCATAGTCCCGAGAAGATCCAACCATCTCCTCTGCCTGAGAGTTAGCTCCTTTTAAGTGAACACATATTGTAGACTCTTATGATAAGAAAAGATGTCCACGTGCACTCTATATAAGTAATGCTGCCAAATTTTCAAAGCAAAAACCACTGCTAAAACTTCCAAACTATGAGTAGAATAATTTCTCTCATGTACCTTCAATTGCTTGGAAGCAGAGGCAATCACCTTCCCATGTTTCATCAAAACACAACCAAGTACCACCTGAGACACATCAAAATAAATCACAAACCCCTCATTGCTCAGGCAATGTCAAAACTAGAGCCAAAGTTAGCTTATACTTCAGCTTTTCAAAAATCCTCTTACAAGCATTCGACCAAGAAAACTTTACCTTCTTATGAGTCAACTTAGTCAATGGGGCAGCTATTATCGAGAAACTTTCCATGAACCGCCTATAGTACCCATCCAAACCCAAGAAGCTCTAAATTTTTATTGAATTCATGGATTTAGGCCACCTCTTACAGTAACCACCTTTTGTGGATCCATCATGATCTCCTCATTAGAAATAATATGACAAAGAAAATTTATAGCGTTTGATGCAAACGCTAAGTCCTCAAGACCTTTTACACGTAGCCAAGCAAGGAATTACAACAACTTCAATCATTGTTCATACAATTGAAGGCATACTAAGGTGTAATGCATCTGACCAAAGGAGGTTACTTACTGATTTTTGAAGAAGTGCATTGAAAGAACTACTCTTCTACACCTCATGGGCGTCTATTGGGAGAGGTTTGGTGGACTTTTCACACTTAAAGTCCACACTCAAGAGGTACCTCTTTTAGGGCTTCATTAAGGGTATTTGAGTCTTTATTCATGTAATAGTATAAATAGGTATTTTACTTCTCTTTTCATTAGACTTTTGATGACATTGAACTTACTTTTATATTGTAGTTTTAGCTTTGTAGAGAGAGAGTAGATTCTGAAAATTGGTCCTTGAATACTTGAAAGTTAGGGTTTAAATTTGTCTTGAATAATTGGCAAGAAAGGTGTGCTTGGGGAAGAGTGTTTCCTTTGGGTCACCTGAGAGAGGGGTTTGAACTTACATGGTGATGTGTGTTTGAAGGTTTGATACACCTTCTAGTGCTATTCACTTGTGGAAGTAAGAATCACTTTACTATCTTTTCATCTTATGCAATCTTCACCTACTCCCCCTTTCTTTGTGTGTTGTTTTCTTTAGTTGTGTTTGCTAGAAATTTTTTGTTGATTTAGGCTTGATTTGTGGCTGATTTTTTGTTGGTTTAAGTTGTTTTTACATAAGGAACCTAGGGTTACAAAAAAAATCAGATTTGGAGCTCATTTGCTAGGTGGTCAAACTTGGTCAACACTTGAATATTCATCTTGTTCATCCATGATCTTCATAACTTAGTGAAGAAGAGTATTCAAGTTTCTTGTTTGATCCAAAAAAGTGGAAGAAAGAGTGTGAAATAGTTGTTTGTCCAAAAGCATATTCAAAGGATATTCCATTTTTCCAAAAAGAGGAGGGGACAAGAGGACAAACAAAGTACAAGTGCATTTGTTAGGGGGGGGACCAATTCATTTCTCATCCATTTTGAAGCTTGAAAGGGCTTGAAACTTGAGCATTTTCCCTCCCAAAACTGAATTCTCTTCTTTCCTAAGGATTTTTGGCCGAAAATAATTTTTGGAAAAATCAAAATTTTGAAGGGTGACCACCAACCACGTAGTGCCACATCATCACTTGTGCTCAACCAAAGTTCGACCCTAAAATTAGATTTTTCTAGTTTCTATTTTTTTTAATTTTAGTGTCTTATAAGTCAATTCTATCCCTAATTAGTAAGCTAGTAATTACCTACTAGTTTGGTAATTAGATTAGAGTTTGTTATTTTGCGTCTTTAATTTTTGTGTGCTTTTCTCATTTTCAAGTTGTAGTATTTTTGTTGGTTCAAGTTTGTGCATCATTTATTTTGAGTCGTTTCAAACGAAGATCCATTCTGATTCAAATCTTCTCACCTCTCAAGTAACTTGCCAAGTATTGTTGGTTTTCTAACACTTGTGAAGCCAAGTGTGAGGTGAGGTTGAATGTGAGTGAAGTGAGGCCTTTGAACTAACTCGTTTGTTTTTTTTGTAGGTTATTTTGCTTGCTGTTTTTGCCCTTCGTAGGTACATTTTCCATGGAAGCCGAAGGTACTACTTCCCAACCTTTGGGAAATGATGTTATGAGAGCTTTGATGGCCCAAATGTAGGCCTTAAGTCTAGAAATAAAGAGCGGAAATGATGCTATAAGAAGTGAATTGGATGCAATGAGGGGTGAGATTTCTACTTTTAGTGGAAAGCTTGATTATGTTGAAAGTAGGAGGAACTCACGACCTTCTACTCCTAATCCCTACCATGCGTCCTCTAGTGTCCAAGCCAATAACTCTTCCATGACTATTACCCCCGAAACTCTCCACCAAATGCTTAATCCTCCAAGAGCTTCACAAAACCAGCCACTAAACCTACCCCAAACCTCTCCTAACCGAACCCTACAAAGACCACTACATTCCCAAATTAACCAAGTCCAACAAGAGAAACTTGGAATCCAAACTCCACCACCCAATACAAACCAAATACCTCCCCAAAACACCACCTACCAAATGCTGAATTCCATGGACCAAAAACCTTACCATCCACCACCTCCAATACCACAAGTCCAAGATCCAAATAACCAAAGACCAAATCCAACCCCCTCCCAAAGACCCCAAATTTGAAAACCACACCTTCACATTGAGGATTATGTTAGAGGGAAGTATGAAGGTTATAAAGTTCTTCATGGTGATTATTGGTTTGATGAAGAAGAGAGAGGAAGATTTGAGCAAAGGGGACCTTATGATAGATTTCGAGGGCAAGATGCAAGGCATGGGTATGGTGATCAACCAAGAATCTGAGACATTGGCATTAATTCAATCAAGGTTGGTATTCCAATCTTCAAGGGAGAAAGTGATCCCGAGGTGTACTTAGCTTGGGAATGTCTTGTGAAAAGTTGTTCCAAGTGAATGACTTAACCGAAAAGAAGAAAAGTTGTTATGCCATTGCACATTTCGAGGGCTATGCCAATACTTGGTAGGATTACACTAAAAGGTTTGGAAATGTCTTGATTGGTGGCCAACTACCCCCTTGGGAAGTCTTGAAAAGAGTAATGAGAGAGCGGTATGTCCCAGAACAATATAGGCATGATCTTCTTGCCAAGCTTTACAATCTAAGGCAAGGAAGCAAGAGTGTCATGGTGTATTATGACGAATTTCAGCAACTCATCTTGAAACTTGATCATAGGGGTGACCATGTGCAACATGATGTTATTCGCTTCAAGGTTGGGTTGAACAAAGACATATCCTCCCGTTTGGCTCTTTACAAGTTTGAAAACATGGTTGAAGTCTTCCAACCAGCCATGGAGATTGAGAAAGAGAACAAAGAGAGGTCGACTTACAAGTTCAAATTCCAACAAGGTTCGAGTTTGGATAACAACAAAGAGGTAAGTCCTTTGACTTCGGGTTGGAACAAGAACAAATCTACTTCTTCTTCTTCTTCTCAAGTTCTAAACAAGCAAGTGTCAAACCAACCTTCTAGGATGGAGGTGAAGACAAATACCCTCCTTTCCTCTTCTAATTTCAATGTTTTAAGTGTCATGGTTGGGGGAATAGAGCAAGTGAATGTACAAATCGAAGAAATATAATTCTAAGAGAGGGAAAGATGTATTACTTAGGAGAAGAGTTGAGGGATGAATCTGAAAATGGAGTTGAGGTTGAACCTCAAGATGGAACGCCTTATGATGGGAAACTCGAGGTCCTATGTGATGATTGTGAGGAAGAAGATACTTGGCCACAAGATGGAGAGTGCCAAGTTCCTAATTATGTAGTGAGGAGGGCTATGGTGAGTACGGCACTTGAAGATCCGAGCCAAAGAGAGAATTTATTTCACACTAAATGCTTGATTAAGGGAGGGGTATGTACTACGGTGATTGATAGTGGGAGTTGCACAAACGTTGCAAGTTCTACAATGGTGAACTTCTTGAAAATTTCTATCATTCTTCATGCTAATCCCTACAAACTAAAATGGCTAAATAAATATGGTGAGTCAAAATTGACATGATAATTCATGATCAAGTTCAAGGTAGGAAACTACAAAGATGAAGTTTGTTGTGCTATTATTCCGATGCAAGCGTGCCATTTGCTACTTGGTAGACCATGGCAATATGACAAATTTTCCAAGCATGATGGAAGGCTGAACACTTACTCTCTTATGCATGCTGGAAATAAGTTCACATTACACCCACTTTCACCTTCTCAAGTGAATGAGTTGCATCAAAAGTTAAGAGACTTGAAAAAAAAGGGAAGCAAAAGACTAGAACCCGAAAAGAGGCAAAAACAGGTAGTTTTGGGTTCTACCTCTTCCAAGGGAGAAGTTGCTGATCCTAAGGCTCAAAATGTTCAAGGACCCCTGGTTATGGTGTCTATGAGGAAGGATTTGTTCAAGGAATAAAACATGAACACTCCTATGCTCCTCCTAGCTCATGCTCTTAATACTAACTTCTCTTCTTCTTCTTCTTCTTCTTCTTCTTCTCCTTCTTCTTTTTCTACTGTTTATTCTTCTCTTCCCCCTTCTATTTCACTTGTTTTGTAGGAGTTTGATGATGTATTCCCACAAGAATTACCATAAGAATTACCCCCAATTTGGGGAATTGAGCACCAAATTGATTTGGTGTCGGGTTCTCAACTTCCAAACAAACCGTCTTATAGGAGCAATCCCACGGATACTAAGGAGCTTGAAAGACAAGTTGAGGAGATTCTCAACAAAGGATACATTAAATAAAGTTTGAGTCTATGTGCTATCTCGGTACTTTTGGTGCCAAAAAAAGACGGAACTTGGCGCATGTGCATCGATTGTTGAGCCATCCACAAAATCACTAAAAGGTATCGTCATCCTATCCCTAGGATAGATGATATGTTAGATGAGCTCCATGGTTATTGTGTGTTTTATAAATTCGATCTTAGGAGTGGATACCACCGGATTTGCATGCAACCCGGTGATGAGTGGAAGACCGTATTCAAGACTAAATTCGGTCTATATGAGTGGCTGGTCATGCCTTTGGCCTTAACAATGCTCCTAGTACCTTTATAAGGCTAATAAATCATGTAATTAAGCCTTATCTTGGAAAGTTTGTGGTGTTTTATTTTGATGACATGTTGGTATATAGTAAATCTATTGATGATCATGTGATGCATTTGAGGTATGTGTTTGATGTGCTCTGAAAGGAGAAGTTGTATGCCAACATAGAGAAGTATTCTTTTGGTGTTGATAAAGTGGTTTTCTTGGGTTTAGTTGTGAGCTCAAGGTGTGTGGAAGTGGATGAATCCGAGATAGACTCTATACGAAGTTGGTCGACCCCTAAGACTATTGGAGAAATCCAAAGTTTTCATGGGTTGGCGATCTTTTATAGGAGGTTTGTCAAGGGTTTTAGCTCCATATCAGCCCCCTTGACCGAGGTTATTAGAAAGGACCAACCCTTTAAGTGGGGTGATGAGCAAGCTAAGGCTTTTGAAGCCTTGGAAGCTACGTTCATCTCGGCACCTTTGTTGCAATTGCCTGATTTTGATAAGATGTTTGAAGTTAAGTGTGATGATAGTAAGGTTGGTATTGGGTTTATTTTGATTCAAGAAGTCAAGCTCGTTGCTTATTTTATTGAAAACTCAAAGGGGCAACTCTTAATTATTCGACTTATGATTTGGAGTTGTACGCCCTTATTAGAGCTTTGGGAAATTGGCAACACTATTTGTGGCCTAAGGAGTTTGTGATACGAACAGATCATGAATTGTTGAAACACCTTAAGAGCCAAGACAATTTGAATAGGCGTCCTGCTAAGTGGATTGAGTTTATTGAGACTTTTCCTTATGTAATTCATTACAAGAAGGGGAAGGAAAATGTTGTTGCCGATGCATTGTCTAGAAAGCATGTTCTTGTTGGTACCTTGTCTTTGAATTTGATGGTATTTGAGAGCTTGCGGATGTTGTATCCCAGGGATCCTACCTTTGCTCCTATTTTTAGGGAATGTGAAGAGTGGGGAAGGGACTGATGGCTTAAAGAGAATGGTCATTCCTCCTACTCTTGGTTTGATGGTTATTTGTTCAAAGGAAGGAAGTTGTGTGTTTCTTCTAGTTCATGGAGGGAATTTTTTTATGAGATAGGCACATGATGGTGGCCTTATGGGGCATTTTGGGGTTGACAAAACCCTCGGTATCTTAGAGGAGCAATTCTATTGGCCCGAAATGCGCAAGGATGTTGCTAAAGTTTGTGGCCAATGTATGGATTGTCGAAGTGCGAAATATCACCTTCTACCTCAAATATTATACACCCCACTTCTCACTCCCATTAGGACTTGGTTATATATATCCATGGACTTTGTTTTGGGGTTGCCAAGGACTAGAAAGGGTCGATATAGTATTTTTGTTGTTGTTGATAGATTCTCCAAAATGGATCATTTCATTCCATGTGCCAAAATCGAGGATTCTCCTAGTGTAGCTTCATTATTTTTTGAGCATGTTTTAAAGCTTCACGGGATCCCAAATACTATTGTGAGTGATAGAGACTCAAAGTTCCTAAGTCTCTTTTGGAAGTCTATGTGGGGTAGGCTTGGAACGAAGTTGCTTTTCTCCACATCTTGCCACCCACAAATCGATGGCCAAACGGAGGTATTAAATAGAACCTTAGGGTCTATGCTACATTCTATGGTTAAAGGTAAAATAACTTCATGGGAAGATCACCTACCCTTGGTGGAATTTGCATACAATCGGGTAATACATTCAAGTACGGGAATGACTCCTTTTGAGTGTGTTTATGGCATGAATACCCTTTCTCCTTTGGATCTCTCTCCTTTGTCTAGTGATCTTATGACAACTTTATATGGATGCAAAAGATCCGAGGCAATGAATAAAATGCATGAGGAGGTTCGGATCAAGCTTGAAAATAAAAACCAAGAAGTTGCAAAAAGGGTGGACAAAAGTAAAAGAAGGCTTATGCTTGAACCCGGAGATTGGGTATGGGTAAACTTAAGGAAGGAGCGGTTACCGAATCAAAGGAAAAATAAGCTTATGCCCCAGGGATATGGACCCTTCCAAGTACTTAAAAGGATCAATGACAATGCTTAGCAAATAGATCTACCTTCGGATTATCAAGTACATTCCACTTTCAATATTTATGATCTTTCACCCGTGGACATTCTTGATGTTGATGGAGCTGCAAGTTTGAGGACAAAATCTCTTCAAGATGGATAGGATGATGCAATCTCTAAGTTCTCAAGACCTTTTACACATATCCAAGCCAAGGAATTGCAACAACTTCAATCATTGTTCATATAATTGAAGGCGTGTGAAGGTTTAATGCATCCGACAAAAGGAGGTTACTTTCTGATTTTTGAAGAAGTGCATTGAAATAACTACTCTTCTACACCTCATGGGCGTCTATTGGGAGGGGTTTGGTGGACTTTTCACACTTAAAGTACACACTCAAAAGGCACCTCTTTTAGGGCCTCATTAAGGGCATTTGAGTCTTTATTCATGTAATAGTATAAATAGGCATTTTACTTCTCTTTTCATTAGACTTTTGATGACATTGAACTTACTTAGATATTGTAGTTTTAGCTTTGTAGAGAGAGAGAGTAGAATTTGAAAATTGGTCCTTGAACACTTGAAAGTTAGGGTATTCATTTGTCTTGGATAATTGGCTAGAAAGGTTTGCTTAGGGAAGAGTGTTTCCTTTGGGTCACCTAAGAGAGTGGTTTGAACTTACATGGTGATGTGTGTTTTAAGGTTTGATACACCTTCTAGTGCTATTCACTTGTGGAAGTAAGGGTCACTTTACTATCTTTTCATCTTTTGCAATCTTCACCTTCTCCCCCTTTCTTTGTGTGTTGTTTTCTTTAGTTGTGTTTGCTAGAAATTGTTTGTTGAACCCCAAATTTCGTGATTTATTAGTGTTTAGGCTATCATTTGGTATCAAAGCCTTGTTTAGGGTTGTTCCAACATTCCTAAATCTTGGTTTTAGTGTTCTTATATAGAAAATTTCATAAATAAAGAGTCAAAAATAAGAAAATACAAGAAAAAAATGGTGTCTTGTGTTGTCGTGTGTTAGATCCGAATTTAGTGTCTTACATCTGCAAATTTTTACTTTGTTTTGAAGGTTTCTTGTGTTAGATTCTTGTTCTCTAACACCTAGGGAGTCTAGATTTACTTTTAGATTGAAGTTTGGTTGAGTTTGAGCTTAGATCCGCCATGGCTATGGAGTTTTGAAGCTTTTTGTGCTATACACATTTTTGTCTTGGTGATTTAGGCTTGATTTGTGGCTGATTTTTGGTTGGTTTAAGTTGTTTTGACATAAGGAACCTAGGGTTAGAAAAAAAATCAGATTTGGAGCTCATTTGCTAGGTGGTCAAACTTGGTCAACACTTGAATATTCATCTTGTTCATCCATGATCTTAAAAACTTAGTGAAGAAGAGTATTCAAGTTTCTTGTTTGATCCAAAAAAAGGGAAGAAAGAATGTGAAAAATTTGTTGGTCCAAAAGCATATTCAAAGAATATTCCATTTTTCCAAAAAGAGAGGGGACAAGAGGACAAACAAAGTACAAGTGCATTTGTTAGGGGGGGACCAATTCATTTCTCATCCATTTTGAAGCTTGAAAGGGCTTCAAACTTGAACATTTTGCTCTCCCAAAACTGAATTCTCTTCTTTCCTAAGGATGTTTGGCCAAAAATAACTTTTGGAAAAATCAAAATTCTGAAGGGTGACCACCAACCACGTAGTGCCACGTCATCACTTGTGCTCAACCAAAGTTCGACCCTAAAATTTGATTTTTCTAGTTTCTAGTTTTTTTTATTCCAGTGTCTTATAAGTCAATTCTATCCCTAATTAGTAAGGTAGTAATTACCTACTAGTATGGTAATTAGATTAGAGTCCGTTGTTTTGCGTCTTCGATTTTTGTGTGCTTTTCTTGTTTTCAAGTCGTAGGATGGATGAAACCCTTATCCAAAAGATCCTTAAGTTGCTCCTTGAGTTTCCTTAACTCAGTCGGAGCCATTCTATAAGGAGGGATAGATGTTGGACGAGTGTTCGAAACAAAATCAATACCAAACTCAATCTCCCTGTCCGAAAGAACACCTAGAAGATCATCCAGAAAGACTTCAGGAAATTCCTTCACCACCAAAATCAAATGAAAAGAAAGACCACCCGAGTCAGAATCATTACCCCAAACCAGATGATAGAGACATCCTTTAGAGATTAACCTCTGAGCTCTAAGATAAGAAATAAACCTCTCATCTAGGAGTTAGGGAACCACCCTACCACTCAATAACTAATTCACTAGAGAACCTAAAGACAACCTTCCGGGTCTGAAAATCTAAGGACACATAGCAAGAGTGTAACCAATCCATCCCTAGAATAACATCAAAATTCACTATATAAAGTTCAAACAAATCCACCAAAGTCTGTCAACTACCAACAGATACCACACACCCCCTATAGACTTCGTAGTAACCCCAGAGTCTTCTACCGGGTAGAAATAAAATAAAGATCTAAAATAACCTCAGGATCAAAACCAAAGTACATAGCCACAAATGGGGTCACATAAGAGAAAGTGGACCCCGAATCAAGCAAGTAATACATGTCATGAGAAATGAGCTATAACGTACCAATCATGACATCAGGTGATGTCTCAGATTCCTGCCAAGTAACAAAAACGTATAACCTATTCCAACTTGCGCCGATACCAGAAGTAGAAACAGATGCAGAAGCAACACCCTTTGGTGCAGGAGTAGAAGATGAAGCAACCAGAGCCTTACTCATGCCCGAAGCACCCTTACCAACTGGATAATTTCTAAGCATATGGCCTAACTGTCCACACTTAAAACACTTGTCCCTCCCCTCATCACAGAAACCCCTATGCAACCTACCACAGAACCGATAAGAAGAGCATAATGAGGCCGACTGAGCCCCACTTTCCTGAGATTGGAAACCTAATGCCTAGAAATTATCGCTACCCTGCTGATGCTTATAACTTGAAGACTTCAGTTAAGGATCACTAGCTGTAGAGAAGGAACCAAAACTCCCCCACTTCTTCTTTGGCCATTTATCGCCAACCCAACCACCTTGTTCAAAAGATCTAAACTTTTTACCCTTTCTTTATCTAAACTCATCATTGGAACCACCAACCTAGACATATCCATATCCTTGATCAGCAATATAGTTTTGCTTTCAAGGATCAAATCCTAAGACAGTCTAGAAGTGAAATTTCTCATTCTTTCCCTCATATCAGACACCAACTCCGAAGCATACCTTGACATCTGATGAAATTTCAAGACATATTTCTTGACAGACATTTTTCCTTGCCTCAGATTGACAAATTCCTCCGTCTTTGCTTTCATCAACTCCCAAGGAAAGAAGCGGTCCAAAATAGCATTAGAGAAAGTCTCCCATAAATTTGACTCCTCAACATCACCTCTCACCCTATCCACTCCTCGTACCATTAGAACATCATATCCTTAAGCTGGTAAGCAGTAAAATTCACGCCATCCATATTCATTGCCTACATGACCCTAAAAATTTTCTCTATTTTATCCAAGAAACTCTAAGGATCCTCCTCCACCTTCACACAAGTAAAAGTAGGAGGATTTATCTTCATAAATTCGCCAAACCTTGTAGCCTTAATAGATGAAACACCAGATATATCTCGCTTAGCCTGAGAAGCAACCAACTGAGCAATAATATGAATCGATTAGCAAAATTCTGCATTAGTCACCTCATTCTAAGGAGGACTATTAGCAACCTGCAAAACACTAGAAATATCAGAGACTGGACCCTTAGACTGAGTATGGATCCCCAGAGTAGTATCTGTCCCTTCAATATTGTCCCTAGTTAGGACCGAGGGCATTCCTTGAATCTCAAATAATTGAGGCATGATATAAAAAGTGAACAAACTAGGATTGGAGAAGATTCCAGGACTTAGACTCTAAACTTGAAAATAGAATGCCAAGAAAGTGAAAAATTCCTAAATGTCTTGTAGCCCCTACCTTATGAGTGTTACGCGCTACACAACCTTAAAAGAGACTCTACTCGACATGATTTTGTGGTCTCCCAATTGACCATGAACCTAAAGCTCTGATACCAACTTGACATGACCTAACTAGGGGATTTGTTGTAATGGGCATGTCAAGTCCAACCAGGATCGAAGACCATCCCCGGTGGTACCCAACCCAACCATCCAACATATACCCTAAGTCAGATGAATTCTGAATATATAATAAAATAGCGAGTTATTACATAAATTTAGACTCTGGGATAGGTTTATGACCAATACCAACCCAAACGAGCCCAATCATCCCAAATCCAACTGATAACTATAACCAAACCAAAACCATAAGCCAAAACCAAAATAATAATCAAGTTTTTATCCATAACATAATATAAAAGGATAGAACAATGAGAAATTTAGTCAACCGGTATCAGCCCCAATACCAATACCAATACTAAGGCTGGCATCACTACCGATCCCGCCCATACCAACCCATAGTAGTTCCACAAAAGCCTCTAATCAAAAGAAAACCAATATCCAATTAAGACATGCCCCATCCCATAACCAAAACCAACATCCATAAAGTATCCAAAATAAATAAAGATTTCCATGATATGAAATAGAGCCTTTTGGAATATGGAGCTCACCACTTCAATCCAATCGAGCTGATGCCAAAATCCGATCACTAAGTAGGAGAAATAGAATGGTCGATACGACTCATATGCTTAATCGTATGAGGAAGAGAACCAAAATCCAAATCAAGAAACCAAGTATGAAGAAGATATGACTCACGTATCCCAGTTGTAAGCCAGGGTACAAGTCGTATGCTGAAGTTGTGAGCATAAGAAAATCCAAGCTATAATCCAGGAATTGAAGTATCATAAGGATATGAGTCAGAAGTCTGAGTACGACTCGTATAGGGATATCATATCCTAAACAGTGTTTAATATCGAAAATGACCGAAGTCCCAGGTGGATACGAATAAAGAATCCAAGTCATATACAGTATTACGATCCGTAAGCTAAAATCATAAGCTGAATAGAGAGTTGAAGCTGTGGGATGATTAGACACTGGACTGGTTATGACAAGGCGGGGTGCGACTCGTAAGCTGGGGATATGAGTGAAGACTGAGTCGTACTAACTGCCGACTTAACTTTACCTTTTCCATTTTTAATAAGATTTTTATGTTATTTTGAGATACTATAAATACCCTAGGGTTTATCTTTTATTGTGTTGCACATTGTGACATTATTTTACATATAATTACTTTCTACTACATTATTTTCTTGAGATTTAAGGTTTTATTCAATTAAATACTTTGGAGTTTATTCATCTTAATCTTGTGCAATTGATTTTATATGCTCTTCATTGATAATCATGGTTTCTTGCACAAACATGAGCAACTAATCTCCTTAGCTAGGGTTGTGGGAGCCTTGGCGTATTAGCTACGTAGAGAAAGTGTGAGCTTTAATTATTCTAGGGTTTCTGCATGTATCTTAATTCTCCTTTGTATTAATTAGCCTTAAGTAGCTGCAAACACTTGAGATAGCCTGTATTTGCATCCATTCAACAACCAAGAAGCTTGTGATTGGGTAGCGAGGATTAAGATAGCTGTACGATAACTAAGTACTATTGAGGCCAGAACAAGGGGCAACTAGGCGACACTCTGAGATGATAACCAAGTCAATGAGTGAAATTTATCTTCTGGGTAATACCTAACTTGTAGTCTTTACATGCAGAATAATAGAATAATTGGGTTGAACATGAGAAATTTACGTAGTTGAGAAGCCAGGGAGAACATATTCCTAGTGTTCGTCTCATATTGGTTTCAACTAAATAATACTCAAGAGTCGGTTACTATTTGCTATTGATAACAAAATTCCCCTATTTACTTTCCTATACTACTTGTAGATTACATCAAGGATAGCAACTATTCACGTCTACCCTATGAAATCAACCCCAACCTTTTTGGGTTATTATATTTGCAATCGATCGCATTATACTTCTAGTGGAGGTGTAGTTTTGGGCGACATCAGCAAGCCCCAAATTACTTCTCTAGATGAAATGCTAGCCTTACTTTATCCAAAAGCCTTAGAGAGAATTAGAGAGTGTTTATAAGGGTTTAAGATTAGAATAATAGGGTAAATAACCTCCAATTGTTATATAAGTTGTGGGGTCATAATGGGTTAAGAGGGGAAATATCTAGATTACCCCCAACTTAATTGTATAAAATTTTTACAGGTGGGTACGACTCAACCATACCGGCTGTACCCTCTAATATGAGTGGTACCTACCACTCGTACCTTAGACACCCCTTACACCCCTACATTGGTCAACATAGGAACATGTATTACAAATCGTATCCAAGGATACGACTTGTAACGACCTACAAATTTGATAAAATATGTAAAATTTGTGATTTTGTGTGATTTGACTATTTTAACCCTCACCATAGTTGCATTATGATATTTTTGGAGTGTGGGAGTGATTGACATGATTTTTGATGCATTTTGGTATCATTTATGTGATATTATGGTTTTTATGGCTTCGAGAGCCTTATTTTAGACTTATATGGATATCTTTTGATTCGTACGACAGATGGCCGAACAGACTGCGCCAGCAACTTTGAAATATTAATTCTAGGCTAGGTAGACCTTTGGTTCGGGTCCCGATGCTCCCGAACTCATTTTGACCTATTGGTCAAAAAGTTGAAAAATTAGAAATTTGGGTGTGGGACCCATATTTGGTCGAAACGACCTCGAATGGAAAATCTGACTTCGCCAGCATATCCAGAATATCAAATTTTGAGTGTTAGAATATTTGGTATGATTGTACGGCTTTTAAATCTTATTTCACCCTCGATTTAGAAAATTATGATTTTGGGTTTCGGGGGTCAATTTTGTGAAAACGATATTTTTTTTGAAAATCTAATATCTCCATTACGTTCGGAACGTCGAATTTAGTATGGTTGCATAGTTTATTTATGTATATCAGACTCCAAACGAATCCCGGGCACCCAATTGAAATCCATTTCGATTTAAGTGAAAAAAACTAGTAGTTAATATTGCAGAAAAATTGCAATATAATAGCTTTTTCCACCTATTTTTGGCCCATTTTGCACATTTTCATCTTGACTCTTGAGAGTTAAACCCTAAATAGTGAGCTTAAAAGTAAAGTTTGTAGGAGCTTGAGAAACTAGATTAATATCAATTTCTTAATTTTATTACGGATTTAAGGTAAGAATTCACCCTTTTCTTAGTAATTTCTTGATTAATTTCTCAAAACCCCAAAAATCTTAGGGCTTGATTTTAAACCCCAATTTCACTTCTTTTCACTTGAATAATGTTATTATCTTATAATTACTAGTTTTTCATCAATTTAAACTTCAAAACAACTTTGATTCTTGATTTTAACCCGGATTTCAAAAATTTTACCCGGTAAAGCTCAAAAATATTTTTTCTTTGATTTGAACCTCATTTTTTACTAGATTTAACTTGGATTTTCAGCTGTAGGTTCCTAAAAATATGAAAAACATATTTTTGAAATAAAGTTTTGATTTTTCCCTTCTTTTTCGGAAATCCATTTCGAAGGTCCATTTTGACTCCGAATCAATAGTAGTCAATATGAGTGTCGTTGGTTTTGTTTGTACGCGTAGATTTAATATTTGATATTATTAGTGGTGTTTGATATTATTCGTGAAAAGTAATATCATGGGTTCAAAGTGTAACGGACCGGTTTTGGCTTTTGAGGTAGGTTATGACTTAACTCTTTCAAACTGGGCTAGGTAGTAAATGATGATACAAAATGTATGTTAAGGGTGAGAACTAATCATGAAAAATGGATATCTATGTGTTTTGCTCATGTAGGGGCCTATATGTGATGTAATTATCGAAATTGAGTTATTATGTGATATGTGTGACCGTGTGGGGTCCTATGTGATATTAATAGCTTTGAATACATGTGAATAATTGTATTTTATTGTTAAGATGCTTAATATGGTACCATTAGTGTATTATGATTATATTCATACTTTATTTGGCATATGAGACATGTGGAAATTCGTGGATGAAAATGAAATAATGAGCGGATATTGGTTTACATGGTTGTGGAAATATATCATTGTGGTTGGTTATGAAAATACTCATTATGATTGGTTGTAAGCATTACATCATCATATCATAGTTATTCATGAGACATTGGTACCCCCGTGGCAATATCTGAGAAACACTAGCAACACCTTTTAAAACCCTCCCCGAGGAATGTGTCAGGGAGGAAATATTGTAACACCTTATAAAAATCTTTCTGAGGGATATGTCGGAAAGAAGATATGAGATATGTGGATTGTATACGGGTTGACGAACCCTCCATGGGTCCTACATCGGGAAGCTTTAGCTTCGTAGGTATATATGGGGATTGTGCGATGATCTCAGAGATTGTACGACGACCTCGTGAATCATCATTATTATCATCATCATTATCATATACATTGCACTTATTTTATTGTGTTGTATTGGCATATTGACTTGTCATCTATGTATTTATCGTATATTCTTTTACTTGTATTTGATGATCTTATATATGAATGATCCCCTTGTTTTTTTTATATGTGATATAACACTTACTTTTATTATATCTTGGTGTGATGTTGCAATATATGTGAGATATATTAGAACTGTTAGTGCAAGCGGTATGGGCTATCATTGTGGGATATTTTCTTATTGCAGGTGACGTGCCTTTAGTGTATATTTTGTATGCTTTATTAACTACTTTGCTTGATCGGCCTATGATATCTACTGAGTACAAGTGGACCGTACTCATGCCTACTGTGCTCTTTCGGTGTAGGTCCTAACTCGAGTGCGCCTCAACTTGCTTGACTCGAGCGATTGTTGGAGCTTCCAAGATAGCGGTTGGACATTCATGCGTCCGAAGTTCACCTCTATCATGCTATAATAGTTATATCTTTATTAGTATTCGGAGATAGATATTACTCCTTTGTGGTTATTTTTCTGATGTATTTAACTCTTGGATCGTATTAGTAGTTCTTACACTATTGACAGCTGATTTTGGGCATGATTTGTATTTTGGATAAGTTCTTTTTGTGTTATTATGATTACTTATATGATTTGACTTTGTTCTAGAAGCCTCACCTTGGGATATTTGTCTTTTTCTGTATCGGTTTGGGTGATAGACTTACTTGTCAAGGTACGTTACCCATTCTAGAAACCAATCTAACCCACCAACCAACACTGGTCAGTGTATGACCAAGCCTTACCAACCGTATCCCAGAATACAACCTGTACCCCATAGTCGTATCTTGTCTAGAAATCAGAAATCCAGAAAATTTTTTAAGGTTTCAAAATCCAGGGTGTTGATTACAACATATCAATATACTGTCATGGGATTATTGATTAAACCTCTATGATATCATCATCATAATATATATATATATATATATATATATATATATCGACATGATATCATTGAGTTTGCTTCAGTACGTAAAAATATCATCGCAGTATATCTATACATTGTCATGATATCATTAATGTCTCTCTCTCTCTATATATATATATATATGTATATACTGAAATGATATTATTAAGTTTGCTTCAGTACGTAAAAATATCATTGCATTATATCTATATATTGTCATGATATCATTAATGTCTACTTCATTCCTTCAATGAGACCTCTATGATACCATCATAATATACCTATATACTGTAATGGTATCATCCATCTATAAGATACTCCTCAATATTTTATGATACCATCGTAGTAAATCAAAACACTATGATGATATCATGAAGATTGCTTTCTTTCAATGAGATACTCCTCAATATACCATCATGATATATCTATATACTATGATAGTGTCATGAAAGATAATTTTCTTTCAATGAGATATTCCTCAATATATCGTCACAATATATCTATGTACTGGCAGGGTATCATTCTTCGATGAGACACTCATCGATATATTATTAAAGGATATTTATATACTTCTATGATATCATCCTTTAATGAGACACTCCTCAATCTTTTGTGATATCAAATAATGTATT
Organism: Capsicum annuum; assembly: GCF_002878395.1. NCBI lineage: Eukaryota > Viridiplantae > Streptophyta > Magnoliopsida > Solanales > Solanaceae > Capsicum > Capsicum annuum. The sequence goes on along the minus strand of NC_061122.1, from coordinate 110,960,748 downwards.
TATATATTGTCATGGTATTATGGATGACTCTTTAGTCTTTAAAAGAGACACAACTGCATATACTATCACAGTATATTTATATACAACAAGATATCATTGAGGACTACTTCAATCGTTCAATAAGACACTCCTCAATTCTCCATGATATCATCATGGTATATTCATATACTGTTATAGTATTATTGTGGCCTGCTTCAGTCCTCAATGATATCATTACAATATATGGATATATTGTGATGTTATCATAGAGTTTTGTTTTAATCCTTTAATGAGATGCTCTTTAGTCATTTTTAATTATTTATTATCATGGTTTATTTATTATGTTAACTATTTTTTAGAGAAAAGACATAATTACATCTAAAGTTGGACTGTTTTTTCAAAAAAACACTTAAACTTTATGGACGTTTTATATCCCCTAAACGATTTTAAATTGATATTAATATGTCATTTAATACGGTGAGTGTAGCTCACTTTACTAAAGAGAGTGAGAAGGTGGGGGAAATAATTACATTTATTTATGTATTAAAAATATTTTTCTACTTTTTACTTTTTCTATTTTACTTTTTTCTTTATTTTCTATTTCTTTTCCCGTTTCTCCTTTCTTCTTCTTCATCAATGGATATCTTTTTATTTCTCTCCTCTTCTTCGTTAATGAGATGGTGATAAATTTTATCATGATCGACATTTAATTTTTTATAAAAAAGATTAAGAAAAGTGAAAAGAAGATAATCCGTCAGTCATCATTTTCTCTTACAAAAAGATATTATTCGACAATAAAAATGATGATAAAAATTCGTCGGTTATTAAATTGAAAAAAATTAATAGTAAATTAAGTAGAAAATTTTGTAGAATTTTAGTAACAAATTCATAAACAATAACAACAAGCATTGTTTTTCATATGAAACGAGAAAAAAAAAATTAGTTAACCAAATAAATTAAAAAATTTTATCCAATTTTAATTTTTAAATTCACAACAACATAGAATGATTGAGTGATTATTATTGTTAAATTTGAAGGTTGATGTATTAGGAGTTTTAGGAGTTCTTAAATGGTAAAGAGAGGTAGATTATGTTGAAAAAGAAGAAAAAAAATGTTGGCGGGGGACGGGCGGAGGGGGAGGGGAAGAGGCTGGGCATTGGATGAAGAAGAAGTGGTGGGAGGGGGTTGGTTGAGAGAAGGTCAAGAGATAAGAGAGAAATAAATAAAAAGAAAAAAATATAAAAATATTTTTAATAAATTAATACGTGGCAATTAATAACTGATGGGTGTTTATCACTTGCTTATTAAAATTGAGATTGCTCCAAATATAATGTAATAATATCAATTCACAATTATTTGGGATTGTGGGGGTTGGAGGGGGGGGAGAGGGCGATAGGTCCCCGCAAAGTCCAAGTGTATTTATGAAAAAATGATTCAACTTTAGTGGTGTAATTATGTTTATTCTCCTATGTTTTATTATAGTCTAATTATTATTATTTTTATTTTTGTTAATCAAAAAATAATTAGGTACGACACTTATTTTTTATATTTAAATTAAAAAAAAACATTAATAACACTTTAAAAAAGAAGTATAAAAATATATTTTTTTTAAAACAAAAAGAAGAGAAAAGAACATGAATTGAAAGTCGCATGTAACACTTCAGTATGAGGTTGTTCTTCGTTGCGTGTTGAAAGGGTACAAACCTAATTTTGAAAATTTTATTAATATTGTATGTGTTCGAGAATATTTGAATAAATACACAGTGGGATAAATATAATTTTGATGTGGTGTAAGGCGGATTTGTCGGCCTCCACGTGGGATATTATGGAATAGACAACAAATTGTAGCGAAAATGTGTGGCATCAACTAATTAAATTGGCAACTTCTACTTATTACTTATACTCCTTCCATTTTAAATTATTCTCCTAATTTAATTTCTCATTTACTTATCCTTTTTTATTAATTAAAAAAAGATAAAATTATTTTTTTATATTTTATTTTTTATATTAATTATTTTTTTAAATTAAAATGTAAATATCAATTAATAGGAATATTATAATAAATTAGTTATGTTATTAATTATTTTTTTAATTAAGGTATTATTTTAATTTAATACGAATAATTTGAGACGAAGGAAGTATTGTATTACCTACTACTACGGTTAGTAACTTCCATATACAAACATCCTAATTCCTAACGTAATTCATTTTTCTTAAATAGCTCTTCACCGCAATTGAAAAAGTGAATTGGAAAGGAAGGTGCCACAAATTAATTTAAGGTAAAGGTTGGCGCCGTAATTTATTAAAGGCCAAACTCTATCATCACGGCGTGTGATTTTTTATTTAGATATTTTAACCAGATATTATTTATTTTTGACATTTTAAATAATTATAAAGTGTGTCATTTTGATATTTTTTATTGAGTTGATAAGGCGTGTATATTATACCTCCATAAAGGTATGTGAAAGCACTTTTTTGGTTGATATGACGCTAAATTTGACCTATCAAAAGTATATAATTCATTTTCATTAATTTATACCTTTTTCTTTATTTTTATTCATCATTTTTGTCAATCGTAAATTTATTTAATGGTAAAAATTATTGGAGAGAAATTTAAAAATTAGATAAACATTTAGAAGTTTGTCTTGTCAAAAACAATATATTAACTCAACGTCCATTAATTTATATTTCTTTCATATTTTTAGCCGTTATTTTTGTCAATCTTAATTTATATAACGGTAAGAATTATTAAGAGAAATTTATATACGCATTTAAAGGTTCGTGAAGATTAAATAATAAGCACCTTTTTTTAATCATTAAGGACAAAATTGATGAAGAAAAATAAAAAAATAAGCAACATCAACGAAGAAAAATTAAAAATCAAACAAAATCGATGAAGAAAAATTAAAAAATAAAGCTAAATCAATGAAGAAAAATTGAAATCAAACAAAATCAATAAAAAAAATTAAAATCAAATCAAGAAAAATCAGTGTAGAAAAATTGAAAATCGATGAAAAAATTAAAAATAAAGCTAAATTCGTGAAGAAAAATTAAAATCAAACAAAATCAATTAAAAAACTAAAAATTGAAGCAAAATAGATGAAGCAAATCTGGAAAAAAATTTCGAATCTCAAAACCAAGTAAAATTAGTTAAGAAAAATTAAAAATCGAAGTAAAATCGATGAAAAAATTAAAGATGACTGAGGTGCGGGAGTGGGAAGGGGGTGCGGGGTCTTTGAAAAAGATAAAGTGGGGAAGAAGACTGACGGGGTGGGGGTGGCGGGGTGGGTGGGCTATTTGATGAAAAAACTGGTGGGGTGGGGGAGGGGTGGCGGGGGAGGGATGTTTGAAGAAGAAGAATGGTGGGGAGGGTGGGGTGGGGGTGACGGGTGGGTGGGGTGTTTGAAGAAGAAGACTAGTGGGGTGGGTAGGTTAGGGGGAGGGGGTATTTTTTTAATTTAAATTAATTATTTATAAATTATTTGGATAAAAATGACACATTTCCACATTTTATTCGTCATTTTTAAGTTCATCGGTGCGTGTAACACACACGTAGTATTATTTTACTGACTCAGCAAAATATGTCAAAATAACATACTTTATAGCTACTTGAGGTGCCAAAAGTGAGCGACATCTTATTAAGATGCATAAGTGAAAGATTGTGCATACTTATGGGGCCTGACGATGGATTAGGAATTGATTAAATGAGGAAAAACTGAACTTCTTTTGAAGGGGGCACAGAGTGTAAATACTGTGTTCCACACGAACATATTCAATATTTGTTTGATCATAATTTTTTTTTAAAAAATTATTTTATTTTGCTAAAAATAAGTGAAAATAATATATGTTTAGTCATAAATTTTTTAAATATAATTTAAAATTATATTTGAAAAAATAAAAATAAATTAAATTATTTTTATTTTTTGTTTAAATTTATTTTTATTTTTTTAACTTCTACTTCTCTCATAAAATTTTAAAAGCAATTTCAATTTATATTCATGACCAAACACAATTTCAATTCTAACTTTAACTTCAACTATAACTTTAAATTCAAAAAATTATAATTTTTACGGCCAAATGGAGCCTTCTTAAATTTATTAAGGTAGGGAATATTTAGGTGTAAATATTTTAGTTTTTTTGGTTCATTTTGTGTACTTCAGATCTTAGAATGTTGTGGATCCCCACGGTTAGGCCCCCAAATTTTACTCTTTGAGTTGTAATTTTAAAATTATTTGATTTTAAATTAATAATTTATGCATATTTGATAAATTTTTGAATACAAATTCATAATAAGATCAAATTATTGGCTTCTACCGAATCCACAATCGAAGAGCTAGCAACACTCAGAATCAAGTGAATCTAATTTAACGAAGAAAGTCATATATAATTAACACCCTAAACTTATCACGAAAAGTTAATTTTACACTCAAATTAATCTAGCGACCTATTATACCCCTACTCTTATTTAATGTATTAGTTTAGGTATACGTATCTTACGTGTGTACCTCATTTTAATGAGTTTAAATATTACACTAAATAGGATATTTGTTTAAATAATAAAGATGAATATAATAATTAAATTTACTATTTTTCGAGTATGTAAATATGGAGAATTTATTTATCAAACCTAACATTTACCAAAAATATTTTTAAAAGCCGATTGACATTCATCTACCATTTGTAAATTGTAACAAAACAATACAATCATAGAAACATCAAAATAATACAATTAAATCTAATTTTTACATACAAAAATTTTTTCAAAGTCGTTCGACACTCATCTACCACCTGTAAAGAATAACAAAATAATAGGATAATACAGATATCAAAATAATACAATTAAACCTAACCTTTACATAAAAAAATTCTCAAAGCCGACCAACATTTATCTATCACCTGTAAACTGCAACAAAATAATACGATAAAAGTGATATCAAAACAATACAATTAAACTTAAATTTTACACACAAAAATTTCTCAAAGCAGATCGAGATTCATCTACAAACTGTAAACTACTACAAAAATAATAAACTAATAGAGATATTACGATAATAAAATTAAACCTAACGTTTACCTATAAAAATTTTCAAACCTGACCAATATTTATCTAGCATCTATAAATTAATATAAAATAATAAATCAATAAAGATATCAAAACAATACAATTAAACCTAACCTTTACACAACAAAATTTTTAAAGCCAACCGACATTCATCTACGACCTGAAAACTATAAAAAAAATAATAGTGATAAGAAATCTTCAATTTTGATCCAACTAATTCTTGTCCGAGCAAAAATTTTGACCCTAAAGAATGATTTTGAATGAAAACAAAGAAATATATATACACACATGTTGAATTTTATTATGTTGACAAAGGCATTGAAGAAGTTGAGAGTTAAAAAATCAAATATCCACCAATCTAGACATGCAATCGAATAAAGTTAGATGAACATCAATCATATTCTCCCAATAGGCAAATCAGTTTGTTCTCTAGTTTAACGTACATCTCAATATTTATAGAAATATTTTCTTAATTAATAGAGTCCTATTTTAGGAGTATTTTTTTAATTGAACAATAGAAAAAAAAATATTAATTAATTCTCCTATCATATATTTTAGAAATTTTAGTAAAAAAAAAAATATTAATTAATTACACTTCATATATTTTAGAAATCTCATATATTTTAGAAAGTCTAATTAATATAATAAAAAAATAATTAAATAATAAATTAAAAATAATAAAAATAATTTTATTTAAAGAAGAGTTTTTTAATGAATATTTTTACATTTTTAATATATTATAAATTATAAATATAAATATAAATTATAAATTATAAATATAGATTATAGATATGTGACATGATTGGAAAGGATCACTTCTTTAAGGACCCTGTGAGAACAAGAAAAAAAGAATTAAACGATAAAGTTGTACATGTGGCAATATGTTACTTGTCATTAGATATTGGGTATTCTTAATTTTTTTTTTTTAATAGTAGTAGTTGCTAATACATTAATTATATTAATTTTATTTTTATTTATTTTTAGTTTGTGGACCCACTTTCTTTAAAACTCTTTTTATTTTCTACCCTTTTGGGTTCTTCACAGTTATACTTCACTGGACCCATCATTTCTTCACTTCGTCCGCCATAAACGCATCTCCGGCATTCTCACTTAAAATTTGAAAAAGGAATTTTAAGGTATAAATTGAAGGGAGTGGAAAAGATGACGACTTCCATACAAAAATTCGTGATGTTTTGCTTAAACTCATCGAAGAATCCATTGAAAAAAATCATGAAGGAGGACAATGATTCCTACTAAAAGCTCTGTGATATCTATGCATAAAATTCATGATTTGTTTTTTCCTAAACTCATTAAAAATTCATTTGATGATTCCAAACTAATACGATCTAGATCGGCCTTAAAATTTTGAACCACATCTCTCGAGACCAATACAAAGAGGTTCAAGCCATGATCAAGCCAAGAGTTAAAGGATGCCTTCGGTCAACCTTTTTTAGGCTCCTAAGCCCTCAATGCCACGTGTGGATAATAGCTTGGAGCTTGAAGTATGTTTTGAAGAGAATATGTGGATTATTTTCAAAATAACTACTTTTGAGCTATTTTTGGAATAGGCTATTTAGGCAAAGACAAATACTATAAATAAATGTCTTAGTCATTTCGTTTAACAACTTTTGATGATATTGGAGCGAATGCTCTTATGAGTGATTTGCAAGTTTGGATTAGCTTGTGTTGAAACTTGTTTAAAAACGTAGGTTGCTTGGAAACTCGATTCTCTTGAGATCTACGTAAGAAATTGGTGTTCGATCCTATAAGATTTAGGAGTCTTCGAGTTTGATACATTCATTGGTTCTCTTATTTTCGTATGTCAATTTACCTATTTTTATTTCTTGTATTGTTGTGATTTTAGCTTCCTTAGGTAGACTTCTATTTTTCGTAGCTAGATTCGTATCATTTGGTATCAAAAGCCGAGTTTAGAATCGTTTCCACCATTCTAGTCTTGGGTTTTGCTATCTGAAAAAAAAAAGAGTCAAAAACTGAAAACCACAATTTTTTTTCCATTTTTACTCCTAGGCCGACAGTTTAGGTCTCGAAATTTTTGTTTGTTTCTAGTGTTAGTTCCTTGTTCCCTAATACTAATAGAGTCTAGATCTTGAATTTGAGCTTATTCCGGGTTAATTTGAGCCATCCACCATTGTTGAGCTTGAAGTTAAAGAAACTTGAAGGTGGATCTCGAATTTTGGAAGGGTTTTGTTGAGATTTTTGGCTTGAATGTGTGTTGGTTGTGTTTGGGAGTCCAATGTGAGCTTGGGATTTTAAAAATCATCAAATTCCGAGTTTATTTGGCTTAGGTTCAATTTTTGAATGTTCTTGGTGTTTTCATGTTCTTCATATATTGTTGAAGAAGAACATTCAAAAAATTGATGTTTCATCCAAAAAGGAGGAGAAAGAAAGTATGGTACTTGTTTGTGTCAAAAAATATTCAAAGTGTTCCAAAGGAAGAAAAAATAAAAAAAAACATAAAAAGGGAATATTCTCAAGAAAGAGACAAAAGAGCATAACGAGGCGGACCACAACAACTTCAAACTCTTTTGAGCTTGAAAGAACAATAAAAAAGTCCAATTTCTTTGTATTTTCCAATCCTAAAACCGATTATCACTCCTAGTTGAAGATTGATTGAATACAAATTAGAGATAAGAAATTTCCAAAACATCAACCAACATCAATCGACATTCTTGAGGCAGCCACGTCATCAATCCATACAAATCACCGTAAGCTCAAATTTAGGTTCTAAGTTTCTTTTCTTGATTCTAATGCTAATTAACAACTAGTAATCACCTACTTAGTTGTGAATTAGTCTTTTTGAATTCGTTTATTTTGTGTCTTCATTCTTTGCGAGGTTTTCTCAATTTTCAATTCATTGTAGCTTCTTGATTCAAGTCCATACATAATTTTTGTTTAATTGAGTCCTCAAACAAGAATCCACTCCGAACTCAAGCCATAATTGGTACAAAGTAATCTCATTGGAGTACTACCGAGCTATTAACACTTACGACGCCAATTGAGTGACATTCAAATGTGTAAAATTTTAGAGCTTGTGAGGTTGTTTTCCAAACCTTAACTTGTTTGTTGTTTTGTTTTTGTTTAGTATATATTTTGATAGGTACAATGGAACCGGAAGATGATAACCAAGGTGTTTTGAGAGAGATAACCATGGCAGATTTAATGGCAGCCATAATGAATGTGAAACACGATCTTAATAGCCTATTGGATAACATGATAGATCGTCTAAGCTCTTCTAAATCGATTCTTCCTAATCCACCAAATCTTCAAGCTCCCTTGAGTGGACATGCTCCAAATAAACTTCAAGGTAACAAAGCTAACTCTTGCACTTTAGTGAATGAGGCTAGTAGCCAACTAAGTATGAATGATAACTTATCTTTAGGTGAGCCTAATGCCTCTTTACTTCATGATGATAATGTACAACTTGAGATTGTGGATATACTAGTTGATCCTAATGATGACAAAGTTGACTCTTCTAGCAAGATCAATTTGTGTCCACCTAGTGTTGAAGTCGTTGTGACGAGTGGTAGTATATTTTCTTGTGGAAGTCATGAGGACCAACTTTTGTGTGAACTGAACCCATCACTTGGGAATATTTGTGAAGTGTTTAAAGGACCTCAAGTGAAGAGATGTTGAAAATTTTGGTCGATTGAATAAGGATGACCCTCTAATTGCCTTTGTTGATAATCATGCTAATATAAAGGGTGTAAATAATTGTATTGGTGGTAATCTTGGGGAAAAGAAGTGTTTCCTAAGACCATGTCCATGGATACTCCACCCATTTGATCCCGGTGATCATTTAAAATATGATGGTTCTTCTCCACACCACTTGGTGCTTGGGCAAGAAGATCAGACAACTATGGGTGAGGTTGTTGGAACTTATCCCTATGACATAATGTCTTTCTTGGAGATTTCTAATCTATTTGAGAGGCTAAAGTTGTGTAAGGGAAAGGTCTCCAACAAAGTTGAGTGCTATAGAGGGGTTATGAGCTTATTGAGACTTAGAATCCATGTGAGCCTTCAAGAGCGGTTGATTGATTACCATGGTCCCTCTAGCACACCCCTTTGTTCAAAGCTCTTGAATGACCAAGTAGTTCTTACTTTTTGGGGTTATACACCCTTGATTGATCATTTTGATGCTTGGTCATATCAAAAGTGTGTGCAACCGTGGTATGTTGTTTTGAATGATTGTTCTAACCGTAACCCTCATGCCATGAGGAATTTGTGTTTGTTTGTCTTTTCTTTGAGTTTATAAGGTTTGCATTCGAGGACAAATCCTTTTCAAGAAGGGGAGGATGATACCATCTGGATCTGCCCTAAAGCTTTGGACCATATCTTCTGAGGCCAATACAAAGAGGTCCATACCATGATCAAGACAAGAGTTAAAGGATGCATTCGGTTGACCTCTTTTAGGCTCCTAAGCCCTCAATGCCACATGTGGATAATTGCTTGGATCTTGGAGTATGCTTTGAAGAGACCATGTGGGCTATTTCCAAAATAGCCTACTTTTGGGCTATTTTTGAAATAGGCTATTTAGGCAAAGGCAAACACTATAAATAGATGCCTTAGTCATTTCATTTAACAACTTTTGATGATATATGAATGAATGCTCTTATGAGTGATTTGCAAGCTTGGATTAACTTATGTTGACAACTTGTTTAGAAACGTGGGTTGCTGAAAACTCGATTCCCATAAGGTCTACATCAGAAATTGGTGCTCGATTCTATAAGATTTAGGGATCTTTGAGTTTGATACACTCATTGGTTCTTATTTCCTTGCATTTTCTTATATCAATTTATCTATCTTTATTTCTAGTATTGTTGCAGTTTTAGCTTTCTTAGGTAGACATCTATCTTTCGTAGATAGATTCGTATTACAAACTGTAGGTATCACATAGAACGAAAGGTAGATAAAGCAGTACAGAAAGGTAGAAGATAAGATTGAATAGCGAAGAAGAGAGAGTTAGGTATAGAAATTCAGAAAGCAATAAGACGAAGTTTAGCATTAACACAACAAAAATGTGATTTCCTATTAGATTTTAACTATTTATACCTGATAATAAAGGAATTAAAATTACCAGGAAAAATAAAATAAGAATGAGAAATTCAAATTAAAAAACATTTGAAAGTTAGTTGGTAACTATTTTTCCCACTAAAACTTTGGACTCCTTTTTTATAAAAGGGGACCGGAGGTAGAATTATACTGTCAAAGCAAAGAGGAAATATATCTTTCGATTGAGTTTTTGTTAGATTAGTTGCTGACCTGTAACCAGGCCCCTTAAAGTCAATCACAGGTTTGAGTTCTTACGTGGAAACCCCCTTACTCAAGGAAGAAAAAATTATGGCTTGCCCTTATAAGTACCTCAGAAATCCACTATAATCAACCTCTTGATTACAGACTCAATTTAACCTAACTCTAGCCACCTCCTGCTTATATTAACTCTACTATAGGTTAGCCTTGGCAACGTTACCAAGACTCTCCCAACACTCGTTAACTCTAACCAGATTTGGACTTAGGCAACTTTACCTAAACACTCTTAGTAAAGAAGAGAAGTTCATTACTCTTATATACTGAGTAATTCGATTACAAATAAGAAATCACTCAAGACACTCTCTAACTCAGCACACAAAAATAAGAACTTATGTTAAACTTGGGTTTTTGCCTCTTTCTTTTTTCACTATTTGAATTTGTAAGAAACAATTTGATAAAGAAACATGTTTTTCATTTTATAGATGAGTGATGAATGGGGTTAAAATGTCATCGGACCAAGTGTCCTAATTATTACAAGCAGCACCTGCTAATTTGTTACACAAATAAATAAAGTTGTGCAGACGTGTACCAACTGTACTATTTTCTTGAACATCCAGAGACCTGGTACCTTGTAGTCATCTGCTCATCATCAAAACTACACATAACAATTTCCCCCTTTTTTGATGACGACAAACCAACCACAAAACTTTGACCATAAATATACATCCATCACATTTAATCACTGTGATTACTACTACTGAAGATGAATGTTCTACTTATCATCATGCTTCCACCATTATGTAACATAGCGACCTAGTCCTTTCTTGTTATTTGCAGCAAAAACTCCGAGCACATCAGCAAAATTGCTTTCCCTTGTCATTATGCACCATTATTCATTTAGTGTATTTGCATACTTTCCCCTATCAACATGCCTTCCTTCATTCATCTATTTAGCACTTCACTTACTTCCCCCTATCAACATACCATTCAAATCTGCAAATCATCAAATTTGTAACTTAACTCATCATAACCATCTTTATCACCTAGTACCTACTACATGAACTCAGTATTCCCCCCTTTAGCATCATTGAAAAGGAATAACAGTAAACCAAGAGTAAATTAAGAACAAATTAGTTAACTCATGGCCACTGGGGAAATACTATCATGAAGAATAACTTTGCAATTTAAAGGTAACAAATATAACACACAAAGCAAAGATTCATTCATAAGTAGAGAATAAGTATCATTACAGTGTATAATTTAAATATTGAAAAAGCCACATGAGTTAAGAAGAATTAATAAGTGAAGGACTGGGAAAAAGATGTTGAAGGAGTAGGGTCAGGTTGTTGTTGAGATGCCTTATCTCTGGATTCAGGCTAAGGACCTTGTCAGCTAAGATTGACACCTTTTTTTAGTTTAGAATTCTTATTTCTAAGCATTGTAGAGACACATGGGCTTCTTTTGGAGAGATGCTGAATTGTCACCTGGAGCTTGCTAATTTCTTCATCATTGGCAGCTAAGTTGAACTTTAGTTCCTCCCTTTTTAGTTAAATTTTGGGATTTTATAAATAAAAACAAACAAAACTTTAGTCTTTACATATACATGGACCAACTCATGCTTAAAAATTATAGAAAATAGCCTATGGCCCAATTAGCTACCCAATTTAGCCCAATTCTATCTAACCTGTTATATATATATATATATATATCTGTACTTGTATGGTTTGCAAATTTCATATTCATTTTTATCTTCCACATAAGCTCCAAAATGTTTGAAGAATGAATACCCTTCATTTTTTGAATCTTTATTTCCTGATGAACCAGCTCTAGGTGATCAACATCTTTCCATGGTGGATTGCTGTTGTTGATTCTTACATTTTGTAGAAGTAAGTTTAGAAAGCTTTCTTCATGTATTGTTTGCTGCCTTAGTACCTCAACTAACTTTCAATTTGTTTCCCCCAGCTGTGCTCTCCGATGAATGGGAAAGTCAACTCTTTTTTATGCTCTGCTGAGGATTTGAGACCCTTGAAGGATGTTAGAATTTTGAGTATGCTTATAACCCCACTATTTTCCTTTATTACACTCTTGATTTGACTTTTTAACTCCTTTATTTTTGTAGTTAAAGCTGGAAAAAAGATACCGGGATGCTTGGAACTGCAAGTAATAGGAGAATAATAATCTCCTCAGGTGTATGAATAGAAAAATATCTTCATAAACCTTCTCTTTCGTTGCGAGTCCTTTTTGTTGGCTGATGTAGTGTAGGCTAGTTAGCTTCTTCACTCTTTTTGATGCCTTGAAGGCTTGTAAATACTTGGATGTGAACAATCAAAGCTTTATCCTTTCCAAACCCCTTGCCCCTTCATTGGTGACAATCTTAAGTAAGGACATTGTAATTTATCACTGTTTAAAATCTTTTTTCTGTAACTTCTAACTGTTTGGATGATGTAATTATGAATTTCCCCTTATCAATCGTTAAATTTGTAAGATGATCTACCAGCTGATTTCCTTCCCCCATGATGTGTTGAAATTGAACTTGCTTGTTTGTTATCAATTCCCATATTTTCTCTATATATTCTAATATGTTCCATGGATAACTCCATTCTTTAATTAAAATCTTCAAAATAGTAAAAGAATCCATCTAAAATATTACCTTGCTGTATTGTGTATTAGAGCAGTGTATTACTGCTTGTAACATAGCATAAGCCTCTGCCTCAATATTAGTTGTCTTCTATCATATCACATTTTGCATAAATCAGGTCACCCGTCTCATCTCTTAAATAATAAGCATTCAGTTCTTCTATTTCCTTGCTGAGATCTCTTTGAGAAATGCTACCTGATTTAACACATTCAGTTTTGACCATTTTCTTCATGCTAAAAATTTGTAGCACAGTTCCTTGGGTTTTATTTTCACAGACAATACCAAAATGGTCAAATACTTTGTTTAACCAATATCCATAAGTCATGCCATGTTTTTCATTTTTCCCAAGCACAACTTTGTAAATCTATTCCATCATTAAAGAAGGTAGATTAATAAATTCAAACCTACTAAGACATTCCATCACATACAAATTAGTGGATGAGGAAATATTTCTCTTTTGTGATCTAGGTAGAATCACCTTATTCACGAAGTCAAAGACCAATTGAAACTCACTCTTGAGTGATTTCCTATTCACTGCAGCCATAGATTTCCCTTTGACCTTTGATTGATTTGTTAAGAATTCTATTGAAGGGAACTGCTTTGAGATAGTTTTCACACTATATATAGGAACTTCCAAAATTCTTCACAGTGTTTCTTCATTCAACTTTATTTTCTTTCCTTGGAACTGTGTAGTCAGATTCAACCCATCTTCTAAGAATTGAAAAGTGAAATAAGATTCCCTAACTATCTTACTAAAATAGTAAGAATAGGTCCTTCTATGAGATAAATCCAACCTTGATGTTTAACCAGCTCAACTAATTCTACCATAGCAGGTTCTGTTACCATATTTGAGTTAAAAATCCTCCCATTTAACACCTTTTGATTTTTCAAGAACCTGTTTCTAACTTTTTTGGATACAACCTTACTTTTCTCCCCATTCTTTTTTCTAGTATAAGTGATCACAGATTCCTTTTCAGCTACTTTCCTCTTCTTGGGACCAGGTCCATCAAGTGTTAGCCACTTCTCAGTAAAACTTTCAGACTATTTTCTAGAGATTCTTAGTGTTTTACTGACATTGTTTTTCTTATGATTAATGATGCTCTTTCCTGGGCTATTTGACAACAAGATGAGGTTTTCAGTAACCCAGGTTTCATCCATCACAATACTATCAGAACAGTTTTGAGAATTCAGGGATGATTCTTCATTAACAAGTTAAGTGATGAAGGTGTTAGTCTTTGGAGGGGCTGGAGAAGAACAGGAAGGTTTGGGAAGTGACTTTTACCTAATTATAAGCTTAGAATACTTTGAAGGAAATGAAAATAGAAGAGCTGCAACCACCAGGAATGTTTTTTCCTAGAAGGGCTAGTTGGGATTAGGATTTTCCTTTTTGATAAGAGAAGGAGTGTGCGCAGCAAGATTTAAGAGAATAATGAGCTCTAGGAAGGGTTTTTTGTGGGAAAAAGATATGATCAATTTTAGATTTTAGGGGACTCACCTTTCTTTTTAGAATAGGATAATTTTTTCTGACACAAGGATAGGGAGGACGCGACTTTTTCTTGACAGAACAAACAAAATTTGCACAAAGAAGATACTAACCTAAGAGATGGGACCAGGTCCCTCTCTAGTTTGAGTAAATTTTCAACTTTGTGCTTGTCATATCTTTCCACCTCCAAAGTTATTCCCATGGGTGTATACTTGCAAAGGTACTGAGTTACACGAACATGCGCCTAATTTATCAAGGATACCTGCCTCTTGATCATAGCTAAATTTTGGAAGTGAAGCAGATCCATCTAGTTAGGTTGATTTGATCAATCCCAGCTATATCTTGTTAGTTTTAACACACCATTTTATTCTACAAGTTTTCATAAAGGTAGGTCTGAGGACCAGTTCCCAGACTTATCATCCTTTGAATTTTCAAGGTTTCCTCTACATTACTTTAGATTAGCCAACATTTTCCAGAATCCTTTACACCTTTGTGAGCTTATTTTTGGATAGAAATACTGATAAAACCATGAGATTTCTGACTTAGGCTCTTGATTGTTGCAATCTTGCCTCCAGATGTGAAGTTAGAGTCTCCAGTAAGAAGAAAGGATATGTTCTTCCAATTTGTTCTTCTGAGAAGAGTTCTACTGGGACCAGGTCCCTGTGAATTCTAACTAGACACTTCTTTGGAGTTCTTCTACCTCAGCTGATGTTTGTGATTGAGATTTTGGATCACTATTCATTATTTTCTTCTGCATTATTAGGCTCTTGACTATTCCCATCAGTTGTATGCAATTTTTGACCCTTTTTACCTAATCACATAAGACACCTTCACCTTGAAGTATCTCAGGAAAGAGAATACAATCAAACCTTTCATTCATAGCCTTGAGCAATTACATATCAAGAAGATTGTTTTGGTTACAAACCCTTTCTCCGTCCTGCACTTATATTTATTTATTAGACTTGGGAACTCATTTGAGTTTGAATTCCCAGTAGGAGGACAGAGGGGTAGTCAAATCCTTATTGGTCCATCTAGGTAGAGAGTTCTTCCTTAATTTTTTCAGAGACTTAAACCCCTTATGTTGTGTACTTTCTTGCTGAACATATATGAAATCATTAATTCTAGCTCTTATCCAGCTTTGACAACTTCCCTTAGTGTGCCCATCCTTTTCATAATGAGTACACATAGTATTGAAATCCTTGTTTCTAGAACTATTGACATCTTTCCTTGCCACCCAGCAGGTTGGAATTCTCCTTGATAACCTAGTCCTTTATTGTCATTAACCCCTGACTAATCAGATTAGAGAGGATCTACGAAGAAGCAGTCTATTTAAGAAATTTGTTCAACTATTCTCTTAAGCGGACTAGGTCCCTCTCTATATCTTTATTCCTATGAAGTGCTGATATAAGATGTTTTTAGGAATCCCTCAACCCTTCCTTAAGATCAACTTGAAGCTTTGAATCTTCTTTCTTTCCTTTTACATCACATTCATTTACTTTTTTTTAGATTACTCATCAAACTCTAATTTTTAGATTTTATCTTTGTGAACAACTCTTCAGTTTCAAAAATGTGAAGAGTTAAAGAAACCAGCTCATGCTCTTAATTCTCTACTTTTTCCTCTAAGGCATTCTTCTCAGTATTTAGTTTACATCTAGAGTCTATCAACACACTTGTGAGCCTTTTTATCTTCCTAGCAGTGTAATTATCTAGATTCTCCTTAATATCTGAAAGATTTACCTCTTTTTTTTCATCCTTTGTATTTGCCATGAATACAGACAAGGAATCATAGATAACTAGACTGTCTTCCACTGCTAATGTACAAACATCTCCAATCTTTTTATCTTCACCTAAATTACTGGAAGAGTCTCCCCATGCTCCTAGAGCTTGCTTTACAGCATACTCAGCTGCTACCTTCTTTCTTGAATTTTCAGGGACGTGGTCCCTATTCTTTCCCTTGTCATCTCCAGTCTTGAGATACTCTTTATAATCAAATTTGTGCATTGGACAGTCTTTGATAAAGTTCTCAAGACTCCCATATTTGTAACACACCTCAACATTATTTTCTTTTTTACTATTGCTTCATTTTCTTTGGAACTAACCACTCTTCTTATGAATCTAACAATCTTATTTGCCAAATAAGCAACATCAGTATCATCTTCACTTAAATCATGTTTTGAAACCTTTAATGCCAGAGATTTTTCTCTTTTTACTTCTTTTTTCTCCAGCCCTTGTTGCTTCTTGAGCTTATCAGTTTTTAGATTTATAAACAGTTTATCCATAGTGAGGGTCTTTAGTTTCTGTCTTCAGTTATGGCATCCACTTTTATTTCCTAGGACTTAGAAAGAACACCAAGATTCTTTCTCACCTGCTTATATAATGGAATCACGTCTCCTAAGAAGTAAATCTCATTAGTGATAGAAGTGAATCTTGTATGCATTTCTTGGATGGTTTCTTTTTCTTTCACGATGAAGGTCTCTTACTGATTAGTTAGCATATCTACTGTTTAATCCTTCACATCAGTGGTACCTTCATAAGCAGTCCTCAAGCAATACTAAATCTCTTTTCCATTTTCACAGCCAAAATTCTATTATATTCATCAGGCCTTATACCACAAACTAGCAATTTCTTGTCCTTGTAAATTTTCACAATTTTCTTTATGTCTTCATCATCATACTCTCTCCTGATTTTAACAACAATTCTAGTTATTTATCCTTCTTTTACTTCTTTAACAGGAACATGAGGAACATCAAGGATTATGTCCATCAGTTTACTATCTTCAGCCATAATAAAGTCAAATATCCTAGTTTTTCACCACCCATAATACTGCCCATTTAATCTTGGTGGTCTAGTAGTAGATTGCCCTTCTTCAAGATTAGGTGGAGCAACCATGCTAACCAAGACACTCTAGATATGAACCTTTTAGAGTGACCCTTCTCTGATACTAATTGTTGAAACCCTTGGGGGCTGCACCAGACAGTGAGGGACCAGTCCCTCAAAGTCAATCATAGGGAAAAACATAGTAAGGAAACCAGGAATAAAAGACAGCTCAGGAAGAGTAAAAACATAAGATTTTAACATGGCAACCCCCCTTGCTTAAGGAAGGAAAAACCATCGATTTCCCTCCAAGCACCTAAAAAATCTACTATAATTAACCTTTTAATTACAAACTCAATTTCAGCCTAACTCTAGGCACCTCCTTCTTGTTGTAACTCTACTATAGTTTTACCTTAGCAACTCTACCAAGACTCTGTCAACATTGGTTAACTCTAACCAGTTTTGGACTTAGGCAACTCTACGTAAACACTCTCAATTGAGAAGAAAAGTTCATTACTCTTATAGACTAAGTAATTTGTTTACAAATTAGAACTCACTCAAGACACTCTCTAATTTAGCACACAAAAATAAGAGCTTGTGCTAAACTTGGGTTTTTGCCTCTTTCTCTTTTCACTCTTTGAATTTGCAAAAACCATTTGATGAAGAAGCATATTTTTTCTTTTATAGATGAGTAATGATTACGTCTGAACTGTATTTGGACTAGCTGTCCTAATTAGTACAAGCAACACTTGCCAGTTTGTTACACAAATGAGCAAAGCTATGCAGATACGTGCCAGCTGTACTGGTGCCTTGAACATCCAGGGACCTGGTCCTTTGTAGTCATCTGCTCATCATCAAAGCTACATATAACAATCTTCTTATGCTCGATTTCATGTAAATACCTCTATCATGGATTACTTATATCAATATCCCTTGTTGAGCAACACCTTTTACTTTAAGGGTAAAGGAAAAAAATCTTTTTTATAGTAATAAAGTTAACTCCCAAGTAGCATATGAGGCATACAAAACCTGACACTTGATCAAACACTTAGCAACAAATTTTTTGCCTCTCTTAATCATTATTTGATCCAACACTAGTATAGAGAGGGATATAGGGGCTAGCCAAATCCATCGTAGGGAGGATGAAAAGTGACATCTGGCAACTCATAATAATACTTTGGTTGGGAAATGTTGAAAGTGGGATGTAAGATTATCTTAAGAGGCAAAAGAAATTTATAAGCCATAGAACCCATAAATTCAATAATAGGATATAGCCCAAAATATCATGGTTTCAATTTATGGTAGTAATACATAGATAGTGAAGAGTATCTATAAGGCCATAATTTCACAAATACCCAATTACCAACATTAAATTACCTATCAGTTCTACAGAGATTATTTTGAAAATTTATTATTTATTGAGTTTGAGAGATGAAATTTGGCTAGTTACAACTTAAACTCTCTAGTAAATGAATATCATCAATGGTTTTAACCTTGAATCCCTAGGAAGAGAAGGAAGATGCAAAGAGAGAGGATAGCTGTAAAGTAGCTTAAAAGAAGAATCGTTAATAAAAGAGTGAGGACTAAAATTGTATTAGCATTCAACTAAGGGTAAGAAATCCACCCAATTGATAGGAGAATCATCACAAAAATATTTTAAAACATTTTCATACACATATTCAGTGCCTCACTTTGATCATCTATTTGATAGTGGTAAGTAATAGATGTTTACAAAGTGACACTCTACATAGTGGAGAATTCCTTTCAAAAAGCACCAACAAATATAGGGTCCCTATCACTATCAATAGTAGAAAGAAAACCATGGAGTTTAAAAATATTAGCCAGTAATATAGGAATCAGGGATTGACCAGTATAGCCATAAGTAAGAGTAATAAAGTGGCCAATCTTAGTAAGCCTGTCAGCAACAACCCAAATAACTGAGTTGCTCCTAGATTTTGGTAAGCCTTCCATAAAATCCATATAAATATAAACCCAAGGTACAGTAGGAATTGGCAAAGTCTTTAATAGTCCTACAAATGTAGAAGTATCATATTTACTTCTCTGCACACTATCTGTTTATAGATGAAGTCAATGATATATGGCTTGATACCCTTTCAATAAAAATAAGCAAAGATATTCCTGGTCATAACATCATTTTCATAGTGTCCACCAGAAGGAGATGAATGCTATAGTGATAAAATATTGGTCCTTATGGCCTTAAAGTTACCAGTGAGCATATTACCCTTCTTTCTAAGTTGATATTGAGCCAACTATAAATTTTCTATGGCCCTTTCTTTAAGGAATTTATCAATGGAAGTAACTCAGGATTATTAGGCCAACGAATCTTGATTTCTTACCATAAATCAATTTACATAGAAGACATAAGGAGACACATCAACTCAGCGCCTTGCAATCTAGATAAAGAATCAATAGATATAATCTCTTTTAATTTTTTTATAATGGATCTTAAAATTAAAATGTAATAGCTTAGCTAGTCACCCCACCTGAGAGTGTGTGTGTAGGTTTTGTTCAATTAGGTACTTGAGAACCCTTTGACCTGCTTTCATAATGAAATATTACCCCAGTAAGTAATATAACCAAATGGTAACAACAAACACCAAGGCAAATAATTTCTCCTCACAAAGTGATAAAGTTATATGCTTATATGTCTATCCTTTGCTAAGAAATGCAATAGAATACCCTTTTTGCACCAATACAACCCTAATACCCCTACCTATAGTATCTATCTCAATTAAAATGGGAGGGTGTAATCACATAAAGCTATCACATAAGCACTTATAAGAGCTTTCTTCAAGGACTCAAAGGCTCTCTCAGTATCAGTAGACCCTAGACAATTATTTTTTTTGAGAAGATCAGTTTGTGGTTTACTAATAAGACCAAACTTTAAGATAAGCTTTCTATAATACCCTAGAAGTCATAAAATCCCCGCAGTTGCTTGATTTTTAATGTATTATCCACCATCGAATTACCATGATTTTTTTAGGATCAGTAGATACACTTTCTGTAGTGATGAAATGGACAAGGTACTCCATTCTAGCAACTCTAGAAATACACCTAGAATGTTTGGCTAAAAGTTGATGTTGCAACATAATGTCAAAAACTTATTGCAGATGGTAACATGCTTCTGTAAAGTCACAGTGTAAAAAAGAATATCTTCAAAGAAAACAAGTATAAACTTCCTCAAATACTCTTGGAACACATGATTCATGAGGCATTGGAAAGTAAAGGGAGCATTAACCAACTCAAAAGGCATGACTAGGAATTCATAGTGACCCATGTGAGTTTTAAAATTTATTTTAGAAATGTCTTATTCCACCATCCTAAATCGACGATATACAAACCCTAAATCCATCTTACAAATATTATAGCCCCAACAAGCTCATCCAATAAATCATCTATTATGGAAATATGAAACTTGTCTTTGACAATACACTAATATGGTTCTCTATAATAAACATACAATCTCTAACTACCTTCTCTCTTACCAACCAACACCACAGGGGAAGAGAAGATCCCATTACTCTACTATATAACTCCTTGAAGTAGAATATCCTTCACCAAATTTTCTACGATCTCCTTCTTTCTTGTTGGATATGTATAAAGTATGAGATTAACTTTTTTAGAACCTAAAACATGTGTAATTTCTATAATCAAATGCACCCATATATGGTGGAAGAGCCATGGGTCCTTAAATACTTATTTTTACTACCGGATTAACCATTGTAATACTCTAGAACTTTTGGCTCCTTACTCATATGTATTGAGTTAAAATGTAAGTTACCTGATGCCTTTATCTCATGAGTCACTACATGGAACATAAAAAATTATGATTTACCAACTTAAGGTATAAAAACATGCTTGGAATTGGTAAATATACAATCTTCAGACATACTTTGTAGCATGTGATGTCTTCCCTACTAGTCAAAGTCATTGTTAAATCACTATAATCCAAGGGATTGGACCTAGAGTATTCATCCATAATACACCCAACACCATAATATACTTTTCCATAAGAAATTCTATAAGATCCTTACAATAATTACTACTATCCAGTATCCATTGAAAATCCTTGACCACTACTGAGAGGTGGCTTCCATAATCCTATACCCAAACTCATATTACTAGGTCTTATTAGGGTCACCACACACCCTAGCTTCTCAACTAGCCTAGTATCTATAAAATTATGAGTATTACTCTTATCTAGAAGTATATGAATAAGTTGTTTCTTAGTATAGGGTCTAAGACCCTTGCAACCCACTCAAGGAATAAAGTGATATCATCAGAGTGGTATCACTAGTTAAGGATAAAACATCCATATCCCTATCTTTTTTTTTCTAATCAAGTCCTTCTATCACCATACTTTTTACTTTTCATCTATTTCTAAAATAAACAATTGCTTTCTTAAGTTGCACTTGTGGCTAATAGTGTATCTCTCATTACAAAAGTAGCATAATCCTTGAGCTTTTTTTGCTTGCATCTCAGTAGGAGAAATTTTCCTCCTAGATCTAGGATTGTTACTACTATTACTAATAGGTAAATCTGACTTATGATTCTGCTGACGAATGAAATTAGAATACCTAGTCACTGGTACATCCTTCCTCCATACATTACTGATTATTTATGTGTCTCTATATCTCCTAGCATTAGCCATCATTGTATCCTCAACAAAATAAGAAAATTGATAAGCCTTTTATAGTATCTGAGGATCATGCATCATCACAATATTCAACAAATATTTTTTGAACCCACCTAGGAAACACGAAATAGCTTAAGAACTAGAAAGATTGCCATGAGCTAGTAGTTTATCGAATGCAAATTGGAATTCAATCACTTTGCCTGTTTTCCTACTTTTCTTTAAGTGTAGCATCGAATCATAGAAACCATCCCCAAATATTTCTATTAATGCTGACCGATACTGTTTCTAAGAGAGTGATATTTCTGAATTTCTATATTTCAAATAGGGTTTATGCTAAGCTAAGGCTTCATCATCCAAGTTCATAAATACGGATTTAGTTCTATGCTTCAATAGAGTTTCATCTACTAAAAAAATTGTTCAACCCTATATAGCCATGTTTTGAGATTCCCATCATTAAATAAAAGAAATTGAGGTTGTGATGTCGAGGAGGAGCAATGTATTGCGGAATGGTTCCGAGAATACTAGGTGTCATGGAAACCCCTGCTTCTCTATGGTGTAAATTAGATATGTTCTCCCTAGCTTACTGATGGAGATACATGGTGTCAACTTAATTTTTCAGTGCATTAACTGCGTATATAAACTCAGTCTACCTTTGATCTAAATCAACCCTTATTTTTTAAACAGTGCACAAATTAACCTATTTCAAATATATATATTGCTCCTAAAGCTCATAAATGGTGATGGTTTTCTTGCAAAGACCCATGATTATGCAATTATTAATCTGGCACTGATACTAATTGATATCAAATTATAGTTATCATAAAGTAACGAGGATAGATAAAGCAGCGAAGAAGGGTAGAAGGGAAGATTAAGAAGAGAGAATAGAGAAGAAGAGAGACATGGATAAAAATTTAGAGAATAGTATTGAAACCTGATTTGACTCCTTGGGCTGCTGTTTTTACAAAAATGATTAGTTTTGGATATTAATATAAAACACCCCAAATTTTGGCCCTTGATTTTTTTTTTGAGCTTACTGCCCAGACTACGACTCTCCCTATGAGTCGTAAGGTGACTATATGGGTCATAGAACCCTAGTCGTAGGGTGACTAGTGAAAATTCCCTTTATTTCTATATTGAATACAAGTTGTGCCTAATGAGTCTTATGGATTCTCTACGAGTCATAGTGTGCCTTCTGTAATATAACCAGTATGATGGCCCAAGGCATGTATACGAGTCATAGTGTATGTCTCATAAGGTAACTAATGAAGGTTCCATAAGCTATTGACTTTATTATGACTCATTGTGATGAGTCGTAGTGAGTCCTTATGTAATACCCCATATGCTCAAGTCTCTTTAGGACTTATGACTCATTCTTCAGGTCATAAAGACCCCTTTAGATTCATATATGGTGAGTCGTACCCATGTCAGCATGGGTGATGGAAGTTCTGTTTAACTTACTAGTCGACCCTAGAAGTCATCAATGTATTGTACGAGTCGTATGAAGTGAAGTCATAAGATTAATAGTATGGATCCCCTTAGAATCTATCCAAGTTCTGAGAGGAGGATATTAATCGTATGAAGTTATGAGTAGTCATAAGGTAAGACTCGTAAGTTGACCAGTGTGTGTACAAATATTTGCTTCCAAGATTATGAGTCAGAAGGCCTACTCTTACCTTTACCATATGAGTCATATGGTGGACTTGTATAGACGAACGACAAATTTCTATAATTTCAGTTAAGGAACTTTTTGGTTTTTTCCCTCTTATAACTCCTAACTCAAGACTTAAAAACATAAAAAGGGTGTTATTTCTTCCCCATCCTTAATCACTTAACATTTTATTTTCTCTCCCATTCTCAAGAACAACAAGGCTAGGGTTTCTTCTTCAAAGTCATCTCTCAATTCCTAAAGTTCAAGTCCTCTTCTCAAATTAAAAAATTCAAGGTATGTGGGGCATTCATCAATAGGTTCCTTCCACCCTTTGAGTTCTGAAATCCCCTTTTAATTCAAGTATGGATTTTTAATCTTCTTTTGTAAAATTATCTATGTAATCATGAATTTAATCCATGTTTTCTTAGAGATTTGAACTCAAGCCATGTAAACATATTTTTCCATAAAAATTAGGTTATTTCATGCTTTAATTTTTAATTACCCATGTCATATTCAACTAATTTCTTGATAAATCATTAAGTTATTTATTAAACCATGTAAATATGTTGTCCTCTCATGTTTAACACATTCCTATGTTCAAATTCCTCACTTATTTATTGAAATGACTTGTGTTTTGGGTCTTTGAACTATGATTTCATACCTTTTAAGCATTGTTATCATATTTTTGTGATCATTCAGTGCTGGTGGGTTATGAACACTCGATACTTATGTGTTTTACACGATTCCATTTCCAAGTAACAAGTTGGTGCGATCATGATTTAATTATCACATACATATTACCATGTTCATATTGAGCACTTATCAGTACAGTACCATATCATGTTAAATGAATAATAATACTAGTGTCATTTAGTTGGGAGTAACACTTAGCACCAAGTAAATGTAGGGATAGAAGATCCCCTATCTGTTAGGCTTGAGTTGTTAGTAGCAAATCCTAAGTTCTAAATCTATGACACCACCGTAGATTATGAGGGGTCTCCTATCAATTAGGCATGACACCCTTGTCCTTCGAGACATTAGCTATATAGATCCATATTGTCAGTCATGTGTTGGTTCCCTTGGCAAGGTACCAATACCTTTCTAACTGGGGTTACAAGTTGGACCTCGATAGCTTAGATTGGAGTATATTGATTGTAGTTAGCTCCTACAATCTTAGTGTAGTATTCAGAATAGGTCAGTTCAGGTTTGCAAGACCAAGCGTACAGATATTAGTTGTTTAGTTATACAAATTTTAGTTATCCAATTATGCAGATAACAGTGATTTATTCATTCAGATTAGATATTATTTTAGTACATATTCATGCTTGGTCTTGCATTCTCAGTTTTACATATTCATGTATCCATGTTCAGTTGCCATATGTATTTTAGTTAGTCCTTATCTCATGTACCAATACATTCAAAGTAATGATCGCATACTCTTCTCTTGTGCTATGTTATCTTATAACATAGGTTCGAACACTCAGTTTCCCAACCATTCTTAAAAAGTAAAACATTCACCCAATAGCAGTAGTGGTGAGTCCTCTTCCATGGAGGACATGATATATTTTACCATTATTTTAGCATCAATTTATGTTCAGTCATTCAAAGTTAGTTGGGGGCCTATCCCATCAACTCCTTATGATTCTTATAGTCTTTCAGAAAGATAGACGCTCAATTGGTTTTCAATTTATTTAGTTATTATAGATATTCATTTTCCAACATTTATCAGATACTATAGTAATGTTATTTTATATCTATTCAGTACTTCAGTTGACAGTATTCATTAGTTTATCTTCCATACTTGTGGCTTTATTATATTTACTCAGTACTCACAGTAGGTACCAGATCATAGGTTAGCTTGGGGCAATTGTGGCCTTAAGCACTGTGTTATGACTAGGGGGTAGTCTTGGGTTATGACAAAACTTGGTATCAGAGCCTAATGTTTTAAAGTTTCCTAGGGAGACTAAAAACCACATTGAGTAGAGCCTTGTTCATGGGTCTGAAGCGTGTTACACTTGTGGACAAGAGGCTATGAGATGCTTTTAGGAAAGTTTCTCTTCTTTTAGTATTCGTGTCGTGCGATAGAGCATGAGCTCTATTGGATTCCTTTTTCTAAATCATCCTTTATTCCATTTATAGACAATTCTTCCCAGGAGAAACAATGAAAGAAGGAATGAGGATCAACCCGCACCACCACTTGCTTAGGAAGAACCCCTAAACGATCATCTGTCTCATGCTAAATTCTGGGCTACTTTCATGGCCTTAGACCATTCTGAAGCTGCTCAGAACAACCTGTAGGCTATTTCCCCATCCCATCCAGTGTGTGAATATAGTTGCATCTAGAATTTGGGATTTCACTCGAATGAATCCCCCTTTAGTTTCTAGATCCAAGTCTGAGGAAGATTCACATGAGTTCTTGGATACTGTACAAAAGGTGAATAACATCATGGTGTCACTTAGAGTAAGAGTGTAGACTTATCTACTTACCATTTACAGAGAGTAGCTCATACCTCGTTCAAGCAGTGGAAGGAGGATAGAGGTATTGAGACAGCACGATGAAATGGGAGAAGTTTTCCATGACTTTCTTAGATAGGTTCTTTCTACTAGAGTTGAGGGGATCTAAGGTTTAGAAGTTCATAAATTTGAATCAGGGTAGCATGAGTATAAAGGAGTACTCGCTCAAGTTCACTCAGTGGGCAAGGTATGCTCCTACTATAGTGGCTGACTCTAGGCCCAGGATGAGTAAGTTTGTATATTGTGTGTCTGATAGTGTATTCAAGGAGTGTATGACCACCATGTTGATTAAGGAGATAGACCTTTATAGACTTATGGTTCATGCTAAGCAGATTGATAAGGAGAAGCTTAAGGAAAAGGAGATAGACTTCAGAATAGATCTCCTTCCAGATACCTAACCTATCTCTATTCTACCTTATAAAATAGTTCCATTTGAGCTCAAGGAATTAAAGGACCAGCTAAAAGACCTATTAGATAAGGGTTTCATCAGGCCTAGTGTTTCCCCATAGGGTGCTTCAGTCCTTTTTGTGCGCAAGAAAGACGATTCTCTCATAATGTGCATCGACTACCGTTAGTTGAACAAAATTACAATCAAGAATCAGTATCCCCTGCCCATAATTGATGACTTGTTTGACCAACTTTAGGGTGCAAGTTATTTCTCTAAGATAGACCTCATATTCGGGTATCATCAGCTTAGAGTGAGAGAATGTCACATTCTAAAAATAGCATTCAGAACTCGATATGGTCACTTTGAATTCTTAGTTATGTCTTTTGGATAAACAAATGCCCCTGCAGTTTTCATAAAATTGATGAACATGGTGTTCAAGTAGTACTTAGACATGTTTGTCATAGTCTTCATTGATGACATCCTTGTTTATTCCCGTAGTGAGAATGACCATACAAACCATCTGCGAGTTGTCTTGCAGACCCTTAGAGATCATCAGTTATAATCTATGTTTAATAATTGTGAATTTTGGTTGAGATTAGTAGTTTTTCTTTGCCACATAGTTTTTGGTGATGGCATTCGAGTTGATCCTCAAAAGACTAAAGCAGTAAGAAATTGGCCTAGACCTATCTCTCCATCAAATATCAGGAGTTTCTTTGGTTTAGCTAGCTATTATTGATGGTTTATTAACGGTTTTTCTTCTATTTCTTCCCCATGTCGAGGCTAACCTAGAAAAAGGTTAAATTTTAGTGTTCATATTCCTATGAGAAGCGTTTTCAGGAGTTGAAGACTCTACTCACTTCTACCCCAGTGTTAAATTTTCTAGACAGCACAGATGGGCTTGTAGTGTATTAGGATGCTTCTAGAGTTGGTCTTGATTATGTATTAATGCATAGAGGTAAGGCCATAGCCTATGCCTCTAGATAACTTAAGCCTCATGAGAAAAATTATCTGACCCATGATCTTAAGTTGGCAGCTATGGTTTTTTCCTTGAAGATTTGGAGGCACTACCTTTATGGGGTTCACGTTGATGTGCTTATGGATCACAAGAGTTACAGTATGTGTTCAAGTAGAAAGACCTGAATCTTCACCAGAGAAGGTGTCTTGAATTATTGAAAGACTATGATATGAGTGTGTTATACTATCCGAGCAAGGCCAATGTAGTGGCAGATGCCTTTAGTAGATTGTCTATGGGTGATGTTGGTCATACTAAGGATGATTATAAAGAGTTATTCAGTAAGGTTTACCGGCTTGCTAGGTTAGAGTTCAATTTGTTGATTCGGCCAAAGGTAGTATATGGGTTCAAAATCTTCATTGGTTGCCAAAGTGAAAGGAAAATAAGATAGGGATCCTAGGTTGGTCAAGTTGAAGGAGAAAGTTAGATATCATAAGGTTGAGGTTTTCTCCTAAGGGGAAGATGGTGTGCTTTGATAGTAAGAAAGACTATGTGTCCCATGTGTTGATGGTCTGAGATAGCAAATCTTAGCGTAAGTGCATGGTGTGCAGTATTCTATTCACCCTAAAGCCACTAAGATGTACCATGATTTACGGGAGATCTATTGGTAGAGTGGTATGAAGAAAGATATTGCAGATTTTGTGGCTAAGTGTTTAAATTGTCAGTAGGTTAAGGTTGAGAACCAAAGGCATAGTGGTACACTTCAGGAGTTTAGCATCCCCACTTGGAAGTGGAAGGGGGTGAATATGGATTTTGTGACTGGTTGCCTCGTACGCGTCGTCAACATGATTCAATATGGGTCATTGTAGACAGAATGACCAAGTCAGCTCATTTCTTGTCAGTTCATACTTTGTATTCAGCTGAGGATTACACTAGAATCTATCTCAGAGAGTTGGTAAATTGGATGGAATTGCATTGACTATCATTTCAGATAGGGGTACTCAGTTTACCTCTTACTTTTGGAGGGCCTTTTAGAAGGGTCTTAGTACCCAATTTAATCTCAGTACAACTTTTCTTCCTCAGATAGATAGGCAGGAAGAATAGACTATTTAGACTTTAGAGGATATGTTGAGGGCCTGTGTTACTGAACTTAAAGGTAGTTGGGATATAACGCCCCGAGAGTAAACCTTGGGAATCACATGGTTCTTACGACCCTAAAGAAAAACAAGATAACCCATGACTGGTACCTGCTATGAATACTAAATAATAATCATAAAACGTATGTGGAAGTGAAGTTGAAAATTCCATAAGGTCCATAATATTGAAAAACAAATACTGAGTACATCTGTGGAATAACTGCTAACTGGAAGTGTCTGAAAGCCTCTAAACATCTTAAATAAAAGAGTTGGTGGGATAGGCCCCACCTAACTCCAACTACTATTTAAAAATAACTAAAATATTGTAAGTAATGTAATGACTAAATAAGTATCATGTCCTCGATGGATGAGGACTCACTAATATCTCTACGTTTGATCGCTTGATATAGTTAAGTATGGTTAGGAATCCGAGCTTCAGAACCTATGATATGAGACATCCTAACGCAAAGAGAGTATGCGTCAGTACTTTAAATGTACTGGTACACTAGGTGAGGTGAGGTTAATATGCATGGGTTCATGTGCATAAGTAATAATTACTAAATATCATGAAGTAACTGGATGAGGGTATATGCAAGACTGGGACTATTAAAAGTACTTAACCTACAAGCATATATCATTTGTCTGAATTCGACTGAAACTGAAGTATAGAGTTTTTGATAACTAAATAACTGATAATTGTAAGTCATGACCGTGTAGAACTGAACTGAGTTCTGTACTGAATGCTTAATACTAAAACTAAGACTGTGGGAGTTATCATCTAACCGACATACCCCGATTATAGACTAATTTGGGGTCCAACCTGTAACCCTAGTTGGAAGGGTGTTAGCATCGTGCCACGGGTTACTAAAACTGGCTGGGTCAACCCTAATATGGTAGGAAGAATCATGATATATATATAGTTAGGTCAACCCTAGTCTGACAGGATGACGATTTACCCTACACTGGCTATGTAGTTTTGTAACTCAGGGACTGCTACAAAGGGTCAAACCCTATACTGGCAGGAATGCCCCCATCCCTGGGTTTTCTCGGTGCTAAATCCTACTCCCAACTAAATCGACACTGGAACTGATCACTAGACTGTACTAGGCTTGATTAAACTCACTCTAATTCTGTTAACTGACCAAATGCTACTATTTGGGATACCACGAAACCCTTTTATTTCGACTAAGGACTAGATAAATAGTTAATTTCTGGTATTCTATACCCCTAGGAATCTATAGCATAGATAACGAAACCATATCTCAACTTTAAAAGCATCTCACATAGGTTACCATGCACAATTCATTCACGTAGACATTTTGTCAAACACCTAGGATGCATAATTCTTGTACATAAGAATGAGCAATATATGAATGTCATGACTACTACTTTCAATATCACAATTTAAAGATTTAACATGAGGGTTACATAAATCAACACACATTCTAGTTTATTTACATGAAACTCAAAATCTTCTTGGCTTGAAACCCACACAACAACACATACATGAACACAATTTCATTCAAGAATGTAAAGAATAATCTAAGTTTTGAAAAAGGATTATTAAACTCCAAGGGTGGAAGGAACCCAAGGATGAACACCTAACATACCTTGGTTTCTGAATTTGTGAGAATTGTTGGTGAATTCTTGAGACTTAAAATTGAATTTAATGAACCTAGGGTTTTGTTCTTGAGAGGTTTTGTGAAGAATGAATGTGTTTTGCCCTTTCCCTTGCTTAATTTTGTGTTTTCTGATTTAACGTGGGGGAAATGATCCAACTACGCCTCTGGATTCAGGATTAATTACACAAAACATTCCTAGAAACGCTGTAGATAATGCATCACATCGAGGATGTCGACATGAATGCTAACACACTGCGTTGATGGTGATGATGCGATGGCCAATGTAATGCATCTTGATTGCATTGACTCACTATTTTGGTCATTCAAACTTGTCTCAAATTATGTCTCAAAATTCTAAAACTCACCTGAGATGACCTATAGATAACCTTGATCATAAATCAATTTAAAAATTGATAATCTAAGGCCGGGAAGATCTAAAATGAGACCATTGAAATATAGAGGCCAAAAATGATACTAAGTCTTAACACTTTGCGAAATTTATTTCTAAGTATGGGACCTTTTTTGGCATGCTACATAGGATTGAAGTGGACTAGGACTTTACGGGGTCTTAAAATATCTCCTCCTTGGGAAAATTCATCGTCAAATGAGACTGGTTAAGCTGAGAGACACTGAGGTACTGTGACTATACTATGTGCATAGCTGAAACATGATTGAATCTTGAGACATGACACTTGACTGAACTGATTCATGAATGAATGAATGATATGAGAATGATATAAAGCTGGAACTAAGCATGGAACAAAGTAAATCTAAGAAAGATTGCTACCTTAGGTTAAGTCTGAGTTTGTGGAGAAGAGATGAGGGTAATTGGTTCACATGTCTACTTCCACTTCCCAAGTGGCTCCCTCAACAGACTGGTTCCACCGAAGAACTTTGACCAAGGGAACTTCTTTGTTCCTTAGTCTATAAGTCTGGCGATTGAGGATTTCGACTGGAACTTCTTCATAAGAGAGACCTTTCTAAACATCTACACTCTCTACGAGGCCTACAACCGCTGGGTCACCTATGCACTTAATTAGCAAGGAGACATGAAACACTGGGTCCACTAATGCTAAGTCTGCAGGAAACTCAAGTTCATAGACTACCTTTCTGAAAAGATTCAGAATCCTATAAGGACCGACATATCAGGGACTAAGCTTCCCCTT
The DNA here is from genome assembly GCF_002878395.1 of Capsicum annuum. NCBI lineage: Eukaryota > Viridiplantae > Streptophyta > Magnoliopsida > Solanales > Solanaceae > Capsicum > Capsicum annuum. The sequence goes on along the minus strand of NC_061122.1, from coordinate 110,929,421 downwards.
CTTACCAAATCTCTTCACTCCCTTCATGGGAGACATTTCCATACACAAAATCGCTAAGCTTAAATTCAAGATATTTTATTCTCACATCTGCATACGATCTCTGTCGGCTCTGGACTGTCCTAAGCCTCTCCCTGATCAACTGTACTTTCTCTAAAATATCAAACACCAAGTCAGGACCCACCACCGCGGCCTTACCTACTTTAAACCAACCAATCAGAGATCTACATCTCCCCCATAAAGAGCTTTAAATGGAGCTAAGCTTTTTATTTGAAATCAGAGACTGTTCCAATTTCCTACTAATATAGGCAAGCGGAGGGATAACTAGACGTATTTTGCTAAAAAAAGGCTCGTTTTCTTCTTTTGATAGACTAGCTTTCGCATCTTTTATTTGGCACCTTGGCTTGGGGAGTGCTCTCTCTCTTCTGTGTCACCGAAGGAAAGATAAGAGAATTGACTAAATAATTGTTATTTTACTTACGGTTATAGTGCCTCTATTGAAGAAGAAAAAGTCTAATACTCCAGCCCTGGTTTTTGGGGATTCTATTTCGATCTAAACCCAAAAACCCATATCTTTATATACAAAATTACTTTTTTTAGCCCTTTTTTCATTAGGAGGGGGTCTTCTTACCTTCGGTCTTATTCAAGACCTATACTGGAATGATAACTGTTATTATACGCAAACTGAATCAAAGGTAAGTGGTCATCCCAATGGCCCTTAAAGTCAACAACACACGCTCTCAACATATCCTCTAAAGTCTGAATGGTCCTTTCTGCTTGACCATCTGTTTGAGGGTGGAAGGCTGTATTGAGGTGGATGTGGGTACCAAGACCCTTTTTGAAGGCTTTTCAACAGTGAGAGGTTAGCTACATACCTCTATCTAAAATGATGGACAATGGGACACTGTGCAACCTAGCCAACTCTCTGATATAAAGCTTGGCATAGTCCTCAGTTAAATAGGAAGTATGGACTAGCAAGAAATGGGTGGACTTGGTCATCTTGTCTATAATGACCCAAATTAAATCATGCTGACGACGAGTAAAAGGCAAACCTGTCATGAAGTCCATGTTTACTTCTTCCCACTTTTATGTGGAAATAATGAACTCCTGCATAGAACCAATAGGGTTTTGGTGCTCAATCTTCACCTACTGGAAAGTAGAGCACTTAGCCACAAACTCTGCAATATCTCTCTTTATCCCACTCCACCAATAGACTTCCCATAAGTCGTGTCACATCTTAGTGGCCCCTAGATAAATAGAGTAACGTGCACCATGCTCTTCAGCAAGAATTCGCTGTGTCACATCATCTACACATGGCACGCATACCTTACCCTGGTAATGGAACACACTTTCTTCCCCTAGGGAGAAAACCTCTACTTTCTAGTCTCTGACTGACTCTTTTAGCTTAACTAAACTGGGATCCTTGTCCTGGTTTTCCTTCACCTAGAAAACTAATGAAGAATCCAAACTATTCTGCACCCAAACACTACCCTCAGCCAAATCAACTAAACGGACACCTAGTCTGGCAAGCTGATGAACTTCCTAAACTAACTTCTTTTTACCATCCTCAATTTGAGCAACACTACCCATGGACAACCTACTAAGAGAGTCTGCCACTACATTGGCTTTGCCCAGATAATACAGAACACTCATGTCATAGTCTTTCAACAACTTTATCCACTTTCTCTAATGCAAGTTTAGGTCTTTCTATGAAAATACATACTGCAAGCTTTTGTGGTCTGTGAATACATCAACATGCACCCCATGCAAATAGTGCCTCCAAATATTTAAGGCAAACACAACCGCTACTAGTTCAAGATCATGGGTGGGATAATTCTTTTCATAGGGCTTAAGCTATCTAGAGGCGTGGGCTATGACCTTATCTTTCTGCATCAAATCACACCCTAAGCCAACTCTAGAAGCATCATAGTATACAATAAATCCATCTAAATCGTCGGGCAAAGTTAAAACTGGGATTGTAGTGAGTCGAGTCTTCAACTCCTGAAAACTCTTCTCACAAGAATCTAAACACTGGAACTTGACTTTCTTTCGAGTCAATCTAGACATGGGGGATGCAATAGATGAAAATCCTTCAACAAACCATCAGTAATAGCCAACCAAAACCAAGAAACTCCTGATATCCAACAGAGAGATGGGTCTGGGCCAGTTTCTCACTGCTTTGGTATTTTGAGGATTAATTCTAATACTATCACCGGAAACTATGTGACCAAGGAAAGCTACTGACCTTAGCCAAAATTTGCATTTTCTAATACTATCACCGGAAACTATGTGACCAAGGAAAGCTACTAACCTTAGCCAAAATTTGCATTTACTAAATTTATTAAACAACTGATGGGATCTGAGAGTATGTAATACTATTCTGAGATGGTCTGCGTGATCATTTTTATTGCGAGAGTAAACAATAATGTCATCAATGAAGATTATGATGAACATGTCCAAGTACTGATTAAATACATGGTTCATCAAGTCCATAAAAGTTTCTGGGGCATTAGTAAGACTAAATAACATAACTAAAAAGTTAAAGTGACCATACCGAGTTCTGGAAGCTAATTTTGAAATGTCACATTCTCTTACTCTAAGCTAATGATAGCCGGATCTGAGGTCTATCTTAGAAAAGTAACTGGAACCCTGAAGTTGGTAAAATAAGTCATCGATTCTAGGAAGTGGGCATTTATTCTTGATGGTGACATTTTTTAACTGACGGTAGTCTAAAAACATTCTAAGAGAACTTTCTTTCTTTTGCACAAATAGAACTGGTGCACCCTAAGGAGATACATTAGGACTAATGAACCCTTTGTCTAAGACATCTTTCAACTATTCTTTGAACTTTTTAAGTTCATCTGGAGCTATTCTGTATGGCAGAACAGAGATGAGCTGAGTATCAGGAAGAAGGTCTATTCCGAAGTTAATTTCCCTTTTTGGAGGAACTCCGGGGAGATCTTTGGGAAATAAATCTAGAAATTCACTTACGACTGGAACTGACTCAAGATTAGGATTCTCAGAACTAAAGTCTTTGACTCACACCAGATGATAAACACACCCCTTAGATATAATTTTTCTTGCTCTAAGGTACGAAGTAAGTTAACCCTTTAGTGTTGTGGTACTACCCCACCATTATAGGACAGGTTTATTCGGGAACTAAAAATAGACAATTTTGCTCCTACAATCAACTGAAGCATAGCATGAATGGATCCTGTCCATGTCGAGAATAACGTCAAAATCTATCATCTCTAGCTCTACAAGGTCTGCTGAAGTAACTTTCTGAGACATTATAATCGGATAGTTCTTGTATACGCATTAGGATATGATAGACTTACCCACTGGGGTAGAGACTGAGAAAGACTCTACTAGGATTTTGGGGATGGCTCAAAAGTCGATAGCTATGTAAGGAGTTTTAAAAGATAGAGAAGCTCCAGGATCTAACAAAGCATAAACATGTAAATGAAAGACTTGCAATGTACCAGTAACCACATCAGTAGAACTCTCCTAATCCTGTGAAGACTAAAGTGTATAGAGCCTATTTAGGCGTCGCCCACTAATGGCACTGAAAGTGGCACCCTGCTGGGATGAGCAACCGAACTGAATTGGGGGACGATTATGCTGACTTTACGAACCCACCTAAGGACATTCTATGATCCTATGGCCTAGCTTACCACACTAAAAACACACATCACTGCCAACCTTGTAGATACCCTGATGGTTTCTGCCACATTTCTGGCAAAGAAGATTTGTTTGAGCACTATTCACACTACCCTGAGATTTAGAGCCTAGCACCCTATTCTTATTATCATTCCTGAATTTGGGCATCGGTGTACTAGCCGAAGATGAAGGTAGGACTGAAGATTTTTGGTAGAACTGAGGACGATTTTCATCTTCTGACTTCGGCTGAGCAAAACTAAAGCTCCTATTCTAGCCCTCTTGTTCTCTCTCTCTTTCTTTTTAGTCTTCTATTCCTTAAATCTATTGAGCATGGACTATCAACCTAGATAAGTCCATCTCCATAATCAACATTGCTGTCTTATGCTTCTTTACCACACTGTCACATACACCAGACACAAACTTGCTCATCTTAGACCTGCTATCAGCTACCACATGAGGAGCATACCGGGCCAATTGAGTAAACTTGAGGGAATACTATTCACACTCATATTTCCCTACTTCAGGTTGATGAACTCTAACACCTTAGCCTTTCTCAAATCTAGTGAAAAGAACCTATCTAAGAAGGCTGTAGCAAACTCTTCCAATTCTATAATCCCTGCATCTACGCCTCTATCTACTTTCCACTGCTTAAATCATGTATGAGATACATCTTGTAGCTGATAGGTGGCTAACTTAGCATTCTTACTTGCAGTTACCCCCATAATGTCTGTTACTTTCTGCACCATGTCGAGGAATTTCTATGGATCCTCTTCAGACTTAGACCCCAAAAATGAATAAGGGCTCATTCTGGTGAAGTCCTGAATTCTAGTTACAGTAGTATTGGCAACTGGGTTGGCTTGAACAGGTTTCTGGATTCTGGATGTGGTCTGGTTTCTTTTTTTTTCTAACAGGTTAAAGGCAAATATTTGGATGAGATAGAAAGTTGCTAGGAATTTGGGAGTAGTTATGGTTTGTCTAACCTAGCCCTTTTCCATTTTCTTTTATTTCATTATTCATTGAGTCTATAATAATCTATTGTATAAAAGTTACTATGTATAATGAAAATTATGAGAGGGTTGGTATTCTATGACTTGGATGTTTTAATAACATCAATTATCTTATTAGATACCATGTCTATGAGATTATTTAACAAATTTTTACATGTTGATTAAATTATTTTATCACATAGGCAACATGCTTTAAAATTGTTATTTAATTTTTCGTATGTTAATTAATTGGTTATCACCTGGAAATCCTGCTTTAGAATTATTAATTAATTTCCTGTATAGATAAATTAATTTTATGTATATTTAAAATTAATTTTCTGCATATCTAAACTACTTTTTTGCATGGTTAAATTAATTTCCTGCATATTTTAATTAATTTCTTGCACACTTTAATCAATTTTCTGCATTCGTTACATAAATTTTTCAGCTTATAGCTATAGAATTTCTAGCATTTAAATCAACTTTTCAGTATTTAAATTGAGTTTCCGGCATATTTATGCATTTTTCAGCGAAGTTAAATAATTTTCAACATGTCTAAAATCAATTCTCAGTATGTATTTTAATAATTTCACCTTAAATATCATATTTCTAGACGTCACTAATGATTTTCAACCTCGATTAAGTATTCTGCATCTAGAAATCATGCTATTAGGAGTTGTTTAATTATTCCAACATGTTTGACATTGCTAATCATGCCCCCATCACTTAGAAACCATATCTTAGGATTGATCATGTAAGAAAGTTAATTATTTTAAGCATATTAATCACCTAATATGCTTTAATTAATTAAGGGGCTTATTTGAAAACATTTACATGCGAAATGTTTAGTCTTGTTTGTTTTGTACAATGCTAATTCCGAGTCTAACTAGGTATCTTAAGCTTTTCTTTTGTCTAGTCCCAGATTCAAAATAGCATGTCTAATGTCTCTTGGACATCAAGTTGGGACGGGTAAGCATATTAAGAAATGTTAGCTTTATCATTTTCTTTTGTGCACTTCTAGGCTTACTAACAACTTAATAATCAAATTAGGTGGGTAGATAGACAAAACTATTGAAAGTTAACCTAAGCAGAATACAACAACGCAACATACGATATTGTCATTCGCTAATAAGTCGGGCTTTGATTCAAATAGGATAAAATCAATCCTTGTCCAAATCTTTTGAATCAACTTTTCTTTAATTTATTTTGAGTGTTTTAATTATATTGGGTGGTTTAGGTTTATTATTTAATTAAATCATTTGGCTATATCATTCAATCCCTTTTATCATCTCATTTATCTGATTGATAATCTATTTTATATATCTTATCACTTTATCACATAGATAATTACAAATTAGATAATATTTGAATTGCATGTTTACTTTATTTATTATTTCATGTTTCAACACTTATATTATATTAAGTTAAAAAATAATTGACCTTTGCTTATCACGTAAGATCCTCACATAATTTATGAATTCGATCAAGACCCATATTTATGGACCTTGAAAGGTGCTTAACACCATCCTTTTGAGGTAACTTGAACCCTTACCCAAATTTCTAATGATGTAGACTAATAATAAAATAAGTCCGTAATTAGTATAGAACGATGTCCTAATGCACCTCTATTCGTTATGTGGCGACTCTTCTATTTGAACCATTCTAAAAGATTTGTCATGTTAAATCCCACTTCATGCAAGGCAAATGAGTTGCGACAGCATGACAACTCTGTTGGGGATGCTTAGGTTCTAACCATTATGAATTTGTGTGCTATGTGAAATTTTATTCTTTCTTTTTATTTGTCCGAACTTTATTTTTGATGTTTGTTTTTTGTGATTTCCCTATCCTTTTTTGATTTATTTCTTGTTTTGGGCATTTTTACATGTTAATACCTACCTTTTTCCTTAATTTATTTTCCTAAATAGTATTCCAATTTCATTGTCCATCCATTTTCTTTTTCCTTTTTGCTTACCTATGTGTTATTTCTTAATTTCTTTTATCTCTTCAATTGTACATTATCTATTTTTCTTACTTTTATAATTTTCTTTATATTGTTCAACTTGTTACTGCTTTTCCTTATGTGCTATTTGTTACCTCTTTATATAATTGTCATTTCGTCATATTTTCTTCCACTTGGAACTTCTTTCCCTTTTTAGAGCAGTTGCATGGTTGCAGAGATGTTCATTTTCTAGAACACCTTATGGGTAATGTCTTGTGAATTGGTTAATCGGTGGTGCATAGATAGTCATGAGATTTGCCACTCTCAAGTTGTCCGCTTGATGGAACTATGCCAAGAAACTACTCTATTCCAAGATCCTAACCACTTATTATTTTATTAACGGATATGCATCCCCAAAGCTAAGAATGTCTTGTAAAAAGAACCTTGCCTTAAGTTCTAAGGGATTTCATAATCATGAAAAAGAATGCTTTCATGATTTATGTACATTTTGAGAGATAAATATATATAAATGTTGTCATTTACTCTTTGGGGATTGGGTAGGCTTACTTTTTATTCTCCAGGTTCAATATCACCACTTACTTCATATCCAAGGTTCAGTATGGTTTGGTGTATGCTGAAGCAAATGAGATCTTGGTTGAAGACTTGGGTTTAGAAGGTCAAATTATGGTAAGAAAGGTATTGGAGAGCTTGACATCTCTTATACAAGTCACCCTATACAAGGAACTTATTGAGGTTGCTACTGTATTTTGGAATGAAAAAAGGTTGGTATTCAGGTTTCGTAATGTTAAAATGACCCTACTTCTTGAAAAAATAATAGGATATGCTAAGGATATAAATTTGGTGCTAAAAAGATATGGCATAAGTCTGAGATCATCATTTTAAAAAGTGTCACCTTAGAAGAGGTTCGAGACAAATTAGAGCTTCAAGGTAGTGTGATGGTATCATATGTGATAAAATCTAACATTCCAGGAAACTATTTGTTTGACAGATTTGGACACGATCATGGTCGGCAAGCGTATGAAGCGGAGAGTCATGATTCTAAGTCATAGGAAAGTAAGAGGATTTTTGCATTTATTATCTACTTCATGGGAATAGTGGTCTTTCCAAATAGAGAGGAAAAAGTCATACATACTCGTTTAATTACGGTGGCTGACGCTTTGAGTAATGACATTAATAAAGGTCCTTTCATGGTTGTACCCATGATATTTATCAACATCTATCGGGTTCTTAGGTGTTGTAAGAATGGGGTCAAGTAATTTGAAGGAAGTAACTTGCTGTTGCAATTTTGGTTGATAGAGCAACTCATGGTTTACAAAAAATGGGAAAACCAACTTGAGCTGACAATATTGCCACACACTAATTTCAAGTTACCGTGGGGTCAAGAGAATCAAATGACTAAATAAGGTTAGAAAATAGGGACAAATACTGAGTGCCTTGAGTGAAGTTTTCTTCTAATGAAAGTTTGATTGGTTTTTTAGTATGGACTTAGTGATATACAATCAGCATCGAGTTTGCTAAATTTTAATGGGACTTCCTGACCTTCAACTATATGCTCCTGCGATGGTGATGAGACACGCGAGAATGAAACTAATAATACCAAAGGTAGTGTAATGAATCTCTAGATCTTTTCCTAGAATTCCACATATTTTCAATATTACGAGCCTCTCCACAGAGGCAATAATTTATTTATGATTTGCCAGAGCTGTCAGTTTGGTTATCAGGTAGTTTATTTGGGTTTTAGGCTCATTTCCATTTTAAGAGCTTTTATTGTTAAGGTACTAGTCTTAAACCAAAACTCTTTGTATATAACCACGGATGGGAATTTTGGCAGTGCCATCAGCTTTGGAACTTTGATTTTAGGATAGGGGGACCCTTTGTTCAGGTCCTGAGGCTTCTGGACTCGTTTTGGGCTATTGGGTGAATTATATAAACAATGGAACTATAGGTGTGATCCCCATATTTATTTGAAACGATCTTGGATGAAAGTTTTTATGATTCCATTGAGTCTGAAATGTTAACTTTGGTATGGTAGCATATTTTATTTGCGCTCATGATGTTCCATATGAATTTTGAGCACCCGATTGAAGTCTATTTTTGGAATTAGACAAAGTTGATATCTGGAATCTGATATGACCGCTTTAGATCTCATAGAGCCACTTTTAGCAGCAAGCGCTTTAGCATTCATAAGACGCTTAAGCGACCTTGTCTATTTGGATAAGGCCCATGTTAGCAGCAAGTAGACTGCTTATGCGGACCCCGATTTAGGGTGACTACTTTAGTGCTACCCGCTCCTCTCACCAGAATTCTTTAGCAGTCTAGGAGCCGCTTTAGTGGCGGCCACTTTAGAGGCTGGGCAACCACTTTAGCGGAACTTGGAGGATTTTAAATCCCCTTTCTTTGCCAGATTTCCCATCATTTTCATCACCATTTTCACACTATTTTGAGATCTTAAAGAGAGTAAAAAGTGGGGAATCATCCATTGAAGCAAAAGAAAGCTAGCCTAACACTCCTTGTTCATTACTCATTAATGTTCCCTTAAATTTTTATCCTATTTCATGGTAAATTCTTAGAAATTAGGTCTTTAAATCCCTAAAATTTAGGGCATAATTTTGGTCCCGGTTCATGCACCATTTGTGCTCAAATTTTGTGTACACTTTCATTGTCTTTCGAGGGACTTTGTGATAGATTCAATTTTGGATTCAGTTTGCAGGCCCGTTCTTGCCCTAAATTTTAACCCAACCCTTTATATAGTAATCTGGGTCTTGTTTTACTCCTTATGATATGCATATTACTATATTGATAGAGTGGAGGAGTTACGGGATCATGGAAAAAAGGTGGATGATTAGTGGGTAAATTAAGGATTTGTAGTTCGACATCAAGTTAGGCTTCTATCTACTCTTCTACATGAGAGAGTGTATTATATATATTGCATGTTAGGTAAGAAAGTTAGGATATGATTATGGGTAGAGCACTATGACCTAGCCTAAATTATGAGTTCGGGAAATAGAAGGGTGAATAGAACCTTAAGTTAAAATACTTATTATGCTTATATGATCATATAACCCTAGGTTACGATCATGTTAGAAAAAGTTGAACCTAAGGCCCCTTTAGTATAAGGTTCACTACTTGACTTGGTAGATTTGCATAGTTTTTTGGAGTATGGTATTGTGGTTATGTCATATATATATTATTGTCCCAAAGCCATGATGATGATATTAGATGAACTCTGGGTGAGTGATTTATCCTTGTAAAGGACGTAGATGCAAACTATAGATTAGATGCTTATAATTGTATTGTTTGGATAGTAGTGATGGCATGCATAGATTCGGTACACTCATTCTCACTTAATGGTATGCTTCCAACTAAAAACATGATTTTACTATTGTTTTCCTAAAAATATGTTTATTCTCCTTTTTCTCCTTTAAAATAGATTCTTTCATAACGGGAATCGTACACCTTAATGAATTATTTATGATATTTTGAAGTTAAAAGTGATGTTTTAGAGATTTGCATGAGATAGATTTCAGTCCACAATTTTACTACCACTATTTACTTCAGTCAAGAGAGATTCTGACCCTTTTCACTCTTAGATACTGAGTTAGTCCCGAAGTTGATCTCGGGCAATAGATTTACAAACTTACACTCTTTTAGCCATGATTTGAGTTTGTGCAATTATTATATATATATATATATACATATATATATATATATATCTTTGGTACTAGATGGAGTATATTGATGATGATGATGATTATAATTGGAAATTTTAGACTCGGACCAGGTTGGCGTATACGAGTACTCTCAAAAACCCTAGGGGCCCCTTTGTCCGTAAGTCATCGTACCGGAGAAGAGAGGTTGTCATAGGTTCTGCCTTTGTGAGATATTGAGATGGAGGAGATGTATACACTGGGTCACTTTAATCTGTTATGGTATTATGGATTTACTTGCATTCATTCATGAATGTGTATTGCCTATCACCAATGCATTGTTTGGTTGATATAGCCATCAACCTTATGGGGGGTTTTATATGTATAGGTTATGAATGTTGCTTGTTGTGTGTTGTGTGCTAATTATTTTTTGGGGTTATGGGGCCCAATTTAGGTGTTGTTTATTTGGACTAGTCGGTTACTATATTGGTGTTATTATGGTTAGTTCGTAGCAGGTTGATTATAGACTGGTATAAAGATTCGAGGTATGATTCTGATTCCTTTCTCTTATGGTTATTTGATTATGAATAATTATCTAATTTTTAGACGTTTGGATTAGAGACCCTGACTATGCCAACACTAGTTCCTACTATGGTTAAGAGGCCTGAAGATGTTAGCATGACTACCTTACATTATACCTTTGAGTTAGTCTTGTACACACACACACACACATATATATAAGATTACCAGATATAACACAAAATTTCTCCACCCATTTCTTCTAGTCGATCCTTTTGGTTTGTCATTATACCTCGAGAAGTAGAAACAATTACAATCCCCATTCCACCTATATCCCTCTCTTCCTTTATTTATTCAGGTTGTATATCCATTCCTTGTCCTTGTACGCAGCTATATATTCTTCTTCAACCCTTTATTTTTATATTGGTCTGCGATATATGGTATACTACTGTAGTGCCTGAGCACAACTAGAATAGGATAGTTCATCTTATTTTCCTTCCTAATTTTATTATGTTAGCTTCCTAGATATTTGGTTGAAGTTTACATTCCTGCTTGCATGTTATCTATATTGCATTAACTATGGAACTTAGTCGGCTATTCCCTACTCAATACTACGTGTTTGGTTCTCATACTATAGTTCTGCATCCTGCAGATCATAGTACGGGTTCTCGCCGTTGTTATGTACACCATGCAGAGTAGCTACGGATCAAAGATTTGGGGTAGGCTCCTGAATTTTGGAGTATTATCATTCTCCCTCTTATGGACTAGACTAATCTCTATGTTGTCTTCAGAGATGATTTGTACCTATATTTAGTACGTCATTTTGTACCCTTATTATATTAGAAGCCCTTGTACTGATCCCACTGGGTTTTGAGACTTTTTTTTATATGTATTTATCTTTTATTTTATTTATTCTGCTACCTTCAATCATCTCTCTTGGTAGTCCGTTACTAGCAGTTTCAAACTATGGGTTTGCTTACCTACTAGTGGGTTATAGCAGGTGCAATCATGACCTAAGAAATAAGGTCGTGATAGGTAACAAACATAGATGAACATCAGGTGCATTATCAAGATAATTTAAATAGAATTACGCATGCTACTGATATTGGGAAGACTTGGGGTAAGAAGACTAATCTTGATAGGAAGAGTATCGAACTAGACAGGTGTCCAACATGTTATGTAGTAGGCTATATTGAATGGTTGTGCTGACTTGAAGAACAATGTGACTTTGAGTGTTAAAAAGGGAAAACATAGTGTGAAAAAGTAGATTAGGCTTAAGTCCTATACTACAAGTTTATGAAAAGAGCTTTGGAATCTGAGACGTGACATTGCCAATATCATAATGATAATGCAAAAGAGATAGCGTAAATAGGGAGGCTTTAACTTTGTATATTGAGAAATGAGAAATAAATAAGTAGAAAAAAATGAGAAAATAAGGAAGAAAATGTTCATGAGAAGTCTTACTGGGGAGGCATTAACTTGGTATATTAAGCAAGGTGCAAAGAAATGGATAAATTGGATTCATATGGCATTTGATTTCATGGAGCAGTTCGGACAGGATTAACATTGACAACGCCCCTAACTGGTTCTATATATAGACTTTGAAGAAAAATGCGAAAGATTCATTTAGGGACTATGCTATAAATTAGAGGTCTTAGGCAGCAAGAGTTCGACCCCCAATAGAAGAATCTTAAATGAAGAATCTCAAGGAATACCTTAAGAAAATGATAAGCTTTGTAGACAAAAGTTTTGTTGAAATCATAAAGGTAGCAAAAATGCTAGAGAAAGGTCTCAAGAATGGTAGCATAATCAATCTAGAAGCTTTATAGGCTACTAATAAAGCCTTGCAATCTGGAGGAATCTCTAAGAATACGAAGAAAAAAGATGTGGGTATAGTGATGGTGACCTAGACTTCAAAGAGTGTTCCTCATTACCAAAGAGCTAGGTATAGTGATAGTGGCTTAAACTTCAAAGAGTGTTCCTCATTACCAAACCCCTTTTACACCTCCACCGCCCTATCTATAATATCCAATGCCATAGCTGATGTCTCTCTACCAATGCAACCCCCAATTCTATATCAAACCCCATTATACCAAACACCCACTCCATATCAAATACATCTACAATTCTAAAGTCCTACTTATCCCATGTACAATGCCCAACTCTCTTATATCCAAACACTTCAACATTCTCCTCTGTAAAATTATAAACCCAAAGCTATTTTTGAGAAAAACAATAAACTCCTTTAGCTGAATCCATAGCTCAGTTATATAATAGACTCAGAGAAGTGGGAAAAATCATATCTATCCGTGTTGTACATGTTAATACTCAATCTAAGTGATACAACCTTGACGAGGTTTGTACCTACCACTCTAGGATAAAAGGGCATCCCATAGAGGTGTGTTTTGCCTTGAAGAATAAAATTTAGAAGTTGATTGATACCAAGACCATTCAGCTAAAGGATCTGAAACTGAACGTTACCAACAATCCACTTTCAGATCATTAAGTGAACATGCTTAATGTTGATGAAGAGTTAGACGTAGAGATTTTTATCGGCTTTATTGATAAGGAGAAAGGTGTGCCCATCAGTACACAAAAATAGGTACCATTAGAAGTTGAGGTAGTAATTCCTAAGCCCCTTTTCACAGTTGCTAGATCCTTCCCAGCTATTTATAACCCTTATGCAATTCCTTTGAACTATGAACAGAACACTCCAGGAAAAGCAAAGGTAGTTGAGGCAGATGTTTCACAAAGGGTCACCAGGTCAAGAAGAGTGTATACATCCAAAAATTTGACACAAGGGTGTTCTAGCAAGGGCAAGCATCTCATCCTAGAAATGGAGGAAAATGGCATTTAGAAAAAGGTGCAGGGCAAAGAATACTCTGTAATGGATCAACTAAACAAGACCCCAACCCAGATATCTATCTTGATACTATTAGTGAATTTTGAGCACCATAAAAAGCTTTAATGAGGTTCCTAAGTGAAGACTATGTACTGGCTACCATAAAATGGCCCACATGGTTCTGCAAGTGATGTTGGGTATATTTATGCACTTTAGTATTGTTATCCTAGCTTATTTAGCCTTATTTTGAGGGGAATTCGCGTCCTTTATGTGTTAATGATGATATAAATAAGCATCTAAGTGGTTAAGTATGTGATTGCAATTTTTAAAGGTGTTTTTAAACAACTTTGGGTTCAAATTGACCATTTAGAGTCTAGACTAGAAAACTAGTTTACTAGCTTGATCTAGGTGTTGTTCTAGTTGATCTCAATGGATACTAGTGTGTGTATTGAGTTACTAAGGGTTTTAAATGTGTAGTTATTTATGGAATAACTTGTTTATAGTATTCAAAGTGAAGCAAAACAAGCCAAGAGTCAAAACAAGGAGTAAAGATCAACGTGGGTGACAACGCCCAAGCTCACACGCAAGTGTACGTGGTCTTATCAAGTAGTAAAGTGACCTAATTAAAGACAAGTATCAATCCCACAAAGACTTGATTTAACAACGATTTAATTCTAGTTCACAATTTAGATTAATTTAGTGCAAGAGTAACCAAAAAGAAAGTTTGGGAATTGGCAATTAAATTAAAGTAACAATGCGTAAATAAAAGTACTTGGAACAATCAATGAATTAAAGACTAGGGTTAAAGCACTCTAAACAATCATACTATATTATTGAATTTCATTCGTAAATTTGCTTATCTTGGTTGTTGATTCGTAGGGTTAATTGCATGATCATGGTTTCCTAACCTCTAATCCTTTACCTAATATAGACATTACAACTACATTGTTGAGTGGAGATGTAATAATCCAATTATGTTAATTAAATATATCATCCTACATTTGAATCAAGTAAGACATCTAAGTACATCCCTATCCTAGACGCTAAGTTAAACTCTTTATTTTATAAAAGAATAAAAACCCAAACTTTATTTATTCCCATGTTCTATCTCCCTATTCCCTCTCTTGAGATTAAAAGGTAGACAATATATGTATTTTATTGGTGATAAATCTATAAAATAATTAAATTTAGAATAAAAAAACAACCAACAATGCTAAGCAAAATTAATTGAATTTAATCTAAAATAATAGTACTCATGTTCTTGACTTTAACCTCGAAAAGAGGATCTTTAGCCAATAATATTCATAATCACAATCTAATTAATTGAATACATGATATGAAAAAATTAAAAGCTAAATAAAAAAATTAAAACCTAATTAATGCGTGTAGAAGCCACCACAATTAATCCACCGAATCCAATGCACCGTTCCAGGTGTTGTTTATTATCCAAGCCTCCAAATTTTATAATAATGTGTCCAGCTGTCCTGGTTGTCCACGTAATTCCCATTATATAATATTATATCCCTAATTATTGTGGGATTTGGAATAAATGTAAAAGATTCCCTCCAAAGATTCCCATAAGCTCTTAAATTGCGTGCCATTTCCTTATCATAATGAGACAAGCCCAACCTTGTGTCGGCGCTGAATTAAATTTTGACCGTGTAATGTGACCCATCGTGATAAGATGTTGGCTTGAATCAAATAGGGGTCGCGATGCGATTCTATCGCGACACCTCTACGGAATTTGCTTTTCAAAAATTAAAAATAGGGGTAGCGATGCGATTCTATCGTGATACCTTTCTGAAATTTACTTCTCAAAAATTGGTTAAGTGTTGAACGTTCCTCCCTTCATCCATGCCTTTTGTAGTGTATTTCGAATGAATTTTGAGCTTTTTTATCATCAATATATCACCATATTTAGCTCTCAAATCCTCCTACAATATCACATACCACAAATTAGAGATCAAAATAACACAATATTCTCAATGATGAATCAAAACAAAAGCTAAGATAAGGCAAATTCGCAATGCTCTTCCACTTATTATTCCGACTCTTGACTTGATAAAATTAAACTTTGCACATTACAAACAAGTTGTTCTACTCATTATTACAAATTTAAAATATTTTAAATAAATTAAACACATTAGAATCCATCGAAACCTACTAGACACAAACCTAGCCCAAGCTAGTAAAACTAGTTTTCTGTGTTGAACTCTAAATGACTCAATTAATTACAAACTTGTTTGAAAAATACTTTGAACATTGTAATCACGCACTTGGATACTTAAATGCTTATGTATATCAATATCAACACATTAAGCACACGAATTGGTCTCAAAACAAGGCAAAATAAGATAGAATAATGATACCGAAGTGTATAAAACCACCTCAGATCCTCACCCCACACTTAAACTCATGCTCGTTCTCGAACAACTCTTTACTCTAAGCATAAAAATGTGAGGTGATGCTGCACTTCGACTAAAATGAAAACACTCAAGTTAGTACTACAATGACTACATGTAATGAAAGTTTCTACACAAAGCATGTTATTTACACAATTGATAGCTCATGAACACTACTCCAAAACATCCTAGACTCAATAATTGTCTCATCTAAGTGGAAAACTCATGCTTATAATTCAATCAAGGACATTATACAAATCACCCACATTCATCAAATAAGTGCCCCTCACAACAAGAGAGTTACCCATAATCACTCACAATAATGCAATTCATAATATGATGGGTACAAGAATCAAATTACATTCACTCTCACAAAGAATTCACAAGTTACACATATTGAACCATAAGCTCTCCCTTAGTGTAATGCTCCACTAATATCAAAATGATAAACTAAGGATCAATTAGGATTTTTTTCGGATTGTAATGTAGGCTAAGGGATGGGTAGAAACTATTTGGGAATAGTGACTAACCTCTCTAAGAGCTTTAATACACTAAATTATATATTTAAAACCAATCTCCAACAACCAATTTACACCATTTTGTCTGCCCTATTTTTTTTTATTTTTATCCCATCTCTTTTAAGCATTTTACAAACACGTGGAGGGCGAAATGTTTATTCCTTCAAGATTCAATTTTTCTCATTTTCTTCAACCATGGAAATATTTCTAACACCATTTATATCACTCCCAACCACCATAAATCAAATATAAAAATCAATAACTATTACCTTGGGGCATCAATTTCACTTTTTTTCTTCTTCAATTTCTCAAACTCCTTTTTTAAATTCATCGAAAAAAAAAATTTCATTAAAGCACTTAAGGAGCTTTTTGGATCAAATTAATGTCTATCAAAGATGAGATTAGGCTACTTATGAGGCTACCAAAGAAAAGGCTAAAGGCTCAATGGGGGTTAACTAAGATAATGCACAAGGGTAGGTCAAAAAGAAGGTAGAAAACAAGGCTATCAAAGAAATGTCTAAATCATCTCCTAAACTCTCATTCTTTATTTCGCTTTGCATACATATTGGACAAGTTCTAAACATCACATACAACAAGGAATATACAAAAATGTTACACGCACATTGCACATGCTCAACTCAATAGGATCATCATAGTCTCCCTACCAAACAATAGCATGAATTCAAATTTAAGCCAAAAAGTACAGGAGACAAACATGAGCCCAGGAGTCTCAAAAGTAGCAATTCACTCATTCAACATGCGTTTATAAACAAACCTTATCGCATCAGGTAATAAAAAATAGCACCAACAAGAATATCTTACATAATTATTTTTTAAATTAAGCCAAAAATTTGGAAATTTCTTCACCCCAAACATAAAGATCTACATTGTCCCCAAAGTGAACTTTTAAATTAAGAGATAGAAATACTCCCTGAGGCCTTTAGGACTAGCTAATATCATCTTCTAGCATCAATAGAATTCGTGGGACCCCACACTCATTCTTTGCCATGCTTCAAGCTCAAGTTTATAGTACTCAGACTTCCCATTAACCTGTGACTCAACCAAAAATAAAAACTATGTGAAATAAAAATTAAAATAACTGAAAAGAAAACATACCTAATTAACTTGGGTTGCCTCCCAAGCAGCGCCTGATTTAGTATCGCGGCACGACCCAACTCAACTAAACTATATTTCTTCACCCTTTTACTCCCTTTTGGGAGCCATTTTTTCATTTGTTTCTGACCTCTTGAATTTACACTCTTAAGGTCAACATCTCTCTTTCTTTAACCTTCATCATGTTGGGAAATATTAGATTCCACTTATACCGTTCAATCAGGTAATCCAAAGAGGTCTTTTATATATCAACCACCCCACACTTCTCTTCTTCAATAACATTAATCATACATAAATATTTAACTTGGGACGTCACATTGGGTGCTTTGTAAACATCAAATACCACATCTTTATCATCTACCCTCATCTTGAGCATGCCTTCTCTAACATTAATCAAGGCACCTCCAATTGCTAGAAATTGATTCCCTAAGATAATTGACACTCGTTCGTCTACCTCAAAATCAATAACAATAAAGTCAGCATGTATAATGAACTTACCAACCTTAATGAGGACATCCTCAATTATTCCATCCAAATATGTAAACATCCCATCTGCCAGCTGCAACACCACGGTGGTTGATCTCGATTCTCCTAACCTCAATATTTTAAACAGCGATAGGGGAAACAAATTTATGCTTTCCCCAAAGTTACTCAATGCATGAATCACTTTACTCTGAATTTGAATAGGGATAGCAAACATCCCCTGGTCTTTTAATTTCTTAGAGATTTTTTGTGTCATCACAGCACTACACTCTTCAGTGAGTATTATAGCTCCCACATCCTGCAGTTTCACCTTATTCGCCACCACATCCCTCAAGTAATTTGCATACTTGGACATACTCTGCAAAATATCTAGAAAAGGTAAATTAATATGAAGCTCTCTAAATGTGTCAAAGAACTTTTTAAACATTGCATCCTCATTTGCTTTAAATTTTCTTTGAGGAAAGGGTAATGGCAGTGTCTTCTTCACTTTTGGTTCAACAACTTTTGTTTTCAAGTATTCAGACTTCTTTGAATTTTCAGTAACTTCTTCGGAAACCTATTGGGTCATCATATCAGCATCTACCTTCTTTTATGCCTTTGGAGGTTCTCTTTATAGCTCCTTACCATTCCTTAAAGTGGTTGCCATAACTTGTTTTAGAGTTTCTGTATCAGTTGGAAAGCCACCTTGTGGCCTAGTATTTATTGCTCGCTGATTTTTCCCCACGTGTAACTCTAAACTTCTTATGGCTACTTGCAAATTTTTTAAGTCTGTAGCAAACTGTGTCTGATTAGTTAAGATCTATTTCATCATCTCTTCGATATTACTTATTGACTGATTTGGTTGTGCCTATTCCTGTGGAGTGATTCATTGCTGATTTGGTGGCTGATTTTGCCACTTCATGTTGTAGGCATTACCGTATTTGATCTTTGAGCATTGCCTACATACATCACAAATTCCAGATTTGAAGCACACATGGCCGCTGTATGACCACTATTTCTACATACCTCACACCAACCTTCAACTTGTTGGATGACATTGACTGTGGCTGCGGTTGTGTTGCTTTCAACTTCATGCTACTGAATGATGTGTTGATCAAATTTCGTAAAATAGAAACCTGTGTTGCTAGGGCTGTGAATTGGTCCACCTCTAATACACCCGTAATTCTTTTTATGGCACTTCTAGAATTTGAATACCACTCTGGATTTTTTTGCGCTATGCTGTTCAGTAATGTGTACAGCTCATCATAAGTCAATTTCAACGCTTGACCACTTGCGGTTGAATCTAGAAAAATCTTCGTATTACTATCAAGAGCTTCAACAAAAGTATGAGCAAGTACCTCATTGAATTGTTGGTGGTGTGGACAATCCTGAAGAAGATCCTTGAAGCATTCCCAAGCATGATAGAGGTTTACATCAGGCTTCTATTTGAAGCTCACTATCTCACTACGAAGTCTCGCAGTCTTGCCTGATGGAAAGAATCTGATGAGGAAGTTTTTGGCTAAGTCATCCCATGATGTAATTGAATTGGCCGGCTCCACATTCAACTACTTTTTAGCTTCCCCAAAAGTGATTGGGGAAACAGTGTCAGCCTCACATAATCTGGACTCACCTCAGTTGGAGTGAATGTATCTGTAAGCTCAATAAAGGACTGCAAGTAGGCTTGTGGATCCTCATGTGAAAGCCCTGCAAACTGACCACTGCTACTAAGAAGCTGCACCATATTATGTTTTAACTCAAAATTCCCCCCAGCTGTCGGTCCTTAAATTGGGAAAGTCAAGTTTGTCGGAAGTAGGACTGCCAATTCCCTAATTGTCCTTCTGGTCACTTGTTGTTCAACCATTGGAACAGTATATTCTTAGCCCTGTTGTATTTACGGAATTTGGGGGAGAAGGATTACTTCTCTCCTGCGTTGGTAAAAGTCTTACTCGGGTTCAGAACTTGGTTCCACCAATTTCCGATCCCTTGCAAGCTTATCAACCTAAAAATTCATTTTTTGCAATAACAAAACCAAGACCAACGTAAAAACACCAAATAAATCTAAATGTAAAACTAAAATAAACAATTGCCAAAATACAAGTCCCCGTCAACGGTGTCAAAAATTGACAACGCTCAAGTTCATATGCAAGTGTACGTGGTCTTATCAAGTAGTAAAGTGTCCTAGTTAAAGCCAAGTATCGATCCCACAGAGACTTGATTTAACAACAATTTAATTCTAGTTCTCAATTTAGATTAATTTAGTGCAAGAGTAACCAAAAAGAAAGTTTGGAAATCGGAAATTAAAATTAAAGTAACAATGCGTAAATAAAGGTACTTGGAACAATTAATGGATTAAAGCCTAGGATTAAAGAACTCCGAACAATCATACTATATTATTTAATTTTATTCGTTAATTTTCTTATCTTGGTTGTTGATTCGTAGGGTTAATTGCATGATCATGGTTTCCCAACCTCTACTCCTTTACCTAATATGGATATTACAACTACATCGTTGAGCAGAGATGTAATAATCCAATTAAGTTAATTAAATATATCATCCTATATTTGAATCAAGTAAGGCATCTAACTACATACCCGTCCTAGACGCTAAGTTAAATTCTTTCTTTTATAAAAGAATAAAAATTCAAAATTTATTTATTCCCATGTTCTATCTCCCTATTCTCTCTTTCGAGATCAAAAGATCGACAATATATGTATTTTATGGGTGATCAATCCATAAAATAATTAAATTAAGAATAAACAAACAACCAACAATGATAAACAAAATTAATCGAATTTAATCCAAAATAATACTACTTATGTTCTTGACTTTAACCTCGAAAAAAGGATTTTTAGCCGATAATATTCATAATCACAATTTTATTAATTTGAAAAAATTAAAATCTAAATAAAAAAATTAAAACCTAATAAATGCGTGTAGACGCCACCACAATTAATCCACCGAATCCAATGCACCGTTCCAGGTGTTATTTATTGTCCAAGCCTCCAAATTTTATAATAATGTGTCCAGCTATCCTGGTTGTCCACGTAATTCCCATTATATAGTATTATATCCCTAATTATTGTGGGATTTGGAATAAATGTAAAAGATTTCCTCCAAAGATTCCCATAAGCTCTTAAATTGCGTGCCATTTCCTTATCATAATGGGACAAGCCCAACCTTGTGTCGATGCTGAATTAAATTTTGATCGTGTAATGTGACCCCTCACGATGCGATGTTGGCTTGATTAAAATGGAGGTCACGACGCGACTCTATCGCGACACCTCTGTGGAATTTGTTTCTCAAAAATTGGTTAAGTGTTGAATGTTTCTCCCTTCATCTATGCCTTTTGTAGTGTATTTTTAATGAGTTTTGAGACTTTTTATAATCAATATATCATCGTATTTAGTTCACAAAGCCTCCTAAAATATCAAACACCACAAATTAGAGATCAAAACAACACAATATTCTCAACGATGAATCAAAACAAAAGCTAAGATAAGAAAAATTCGCAATAATCTTCCACTTATTATTCCAACTCTTGACTTAATCAAATTAAACTTTGCACATTACTAACAAGTTGTTCCACTCATTATTACACATTTAAAATATTTGGAACAAATTAAACATATTAGAATCCACCAATACTAACTAGACACACACCTAGCTCAAGCTAGTAAAACTAGTTTTCCAGGTTGAATTCTAAATGACTCAATTAAGTACAAACTTGTTTGAAAAATACTTTGAACTTTGTAATCACACACTTGGACACTTAAATGCTTATTTATATCAATATCAACATGTTAACCACACGAATTACTCTCAAACAAGGTGAAATAAGCTAGAATAATGATACCAAAGTGTATAAAATCACCTCAGATCAATGGAAAAGCCTAGTCTTAGCTCGGGTTTGTAGTTCACCGTTTTTGATATGGTGTTATTTTGAGCTCTAATCTTTGGTGTTTGATAATGTGGTATTCTTGGTGAGTTAATTATGGTGATATATGTAGGAAATTCAAGATTTAAATCATAGGAAAATAACACAATAAAGTTGGGATGGAAGGAGAAAGGCTTAATACAAAGTTAACGTGAAAAATGCAATTTCCAAAGAGCCCATGCGATATGGATGCATGGCAGACCTCTTTACCTTGATGCAAGAAAGGAGACGCAGACCTCCCTCCTTGTGACCAAGCTCCATGATGCACACCTTTATCCCATAGGCTTGACCAACGCGACGCGTTGCTTAGTCTATACACGACCAAAGTGCACTACTATAAATAGGATTATTTCAGTTGTTTGTATTCACTTTTGAACGGATATTGGAAATATTGGGGGCTGCTCAACACTTATTTTAGGGTTTATTTCTCTTTAGCATTTTAATATATTATATCATAGATTTAATTAATTGGATTACGATTATGTCTATTAGAGTCTAAACACCCCCTATCCGGGGTTAAGGCCAAGAACATATTTACTTTTGCTTTGAATTGAGTTTGTTTGGATTGCTTATCACATTTGGATATTTGTTCATCCTTGTTTAACTATTTTGAGGAATCGTAACCCTTAGAATATATATATTATCAACCTTGTGATCTCAGGAGGGGAAATAGGAAGATAGAACGTGGGGATGAATGGAGTAAGGTTCCTATTCTTTAATAAAATAAGAAATTTTAATTAGCTAATAGGATATGGATATACATTGAAGCCTTGCTTTTTTCACATGTAGTATGATAGCTTCATCTATCTAATTGGATTATTACATCCCCACTCAATGATGTAGTTGTAATGTCTAAGTATTAGAGATTGGGATACCATGATGATGCAATAAATACTATGAATCAAAGACCAAGATAAGCAATTTAACGAATGAAGTTCAATTGAGTAGTATGATTGTTCGAAGTGCCTTAACCCTAGGCTTTCATCCATTGATTGTCTATAGTGTTTAATTTTATGCATTGTTTAATTTACGTTTAGTTTGTAACTTTCAGAACTGTATTGGTTACATTGTATCAATTTAATCTCAATTGTGAACTAGAATAGGATAGTTGTTGAAACAAGTCCCTGTGGGATCGATTCTTATCTTCTAAAGGGCCACTTTACTACTTGGTGAGGCAACGTTCACTTGTATGTGTGCTTGGGTGCAACAAGTTTTTGGCGCCGTTGTCGGGGACTTGCAAATTGGTAACTATTTTTGTTTTAGTATTACTTTTTAGGTTTTTTTTGGCTCTTTACTCTTGCTTTTGGTATTGAATTTGTAGGAAACAGGTTTACAGGCCAATAAGTTGGCAAGGGTTAGGGAGTTGGTTGAACCAAGTCCCAAACCTGAGCAATACTTTAATCAATAAAGGAGAAAAGTAATCCTTCTCCCCCATATCCTATAATATCAAAGAGAACAAGACAATCCTGCTCGAATGGCTGAAGATCAAGTTGCCCACTGGACAGTTAGAGAAGTGGAAATCCCACTTTCGACAAATTTGACCTCCCCTTTTAAGAACCCATCCGCTGGAGGTAATTTTGAACTGAAATAGAACATGGTGTAGCTTTTGATCAATAGTGGACAATTTATAGGGCTTTCACATGAAGATCCACAAGTTCATCTGCGGAACTTTCTGGTGACCTATGACATATTCATTCCTACGGGTATGTCAACTGATTATGTTAGGCTGACACTATTCCCCTTTTCACTATTAGGGAAAGAAAAAAGTGGTTGAAAACTGAGCCGACAAGTTCAATCACAACTTGTGATGACTTAGCCCAAAAATTCCTCATCCAAGTATTCCCATCTAGTAAGACTGCAAGTCTTCTTAGTGAGATTGTGTGCTTCAAATAGAAGCCAGATAAGAATTTATGCCATGCTTGGGAGCGGTTCAAAGTTCTTCTTTGGGACTATCCATATCATCAGCAATCCAATGAGGTATTAGCTCAAACTTTTGTTGAGGCACTTAACCATAACACAAAATTTTTGCTAGATTTAGCTGCAGGTGGTCAGGCTTTGGAATTGACTTATTGTGAGTTGTATACCTTGTTGAACCAATTGTATAAGGGAATTTTGAATGGAATTTAGACTCAAGAAATGCTACAAAGAAGGTGACAGGTGTGTTGGCATTGGACCATTTTTCTGCTATTTTATCAAGACTGCTGTACTGCAAAATCCGTTAAATACTTAGTTTAGGAATATAAAGTTGGGGGTTACACAGCCTGCAGAAATAGTCAATGCAATTCAGTAGACAAGTACTTGGTACGTGGTTTGTGGTAATAGTGGTTATTTAGTGGATATGTGTGCTGCCAATCTTGAGTCAGTGTTGTTTGTAGGAAATGTTCAAAGGATGAATTATGGGAATGACTATAATCTCAAGTGGAAGACTCAGCCACCAAATCAATAATGGAACAACTAACAATAGCAGTTTTAGCAACAATATATGTATGGAAATTAGTCCACAATCCAAAGCAGCAATATAGAAGAAATGATGAAGAAAATTATGGCTACTCAAGATCAATTGGCTACAGATATAAAGAGCCATCAAGTCGCTACAAGGATTTTGGAGTAGCAAATAGGTCATATTGCACAGGCATAAAATGTCAGGACTTAAGTTGGTCCGAAAAGTGATACAAGAAATCCTAAATAAATAATGGCAATCACTTTGAGGAATGGTAAGAATTTAAATGAAGAACCTCCAAAGAAAACTAAGGAGGTAGATGCAGAGATGATTCCCCCACAGGTATCAGACAAAGTTGCTAAAAATTTGAGAAAGTCTGAGTACTCAAAAGCAAAAGTTGCTGAACAGGTGAAGGAGAGACCACCACCACCTTTTCCATAGAGGCTTATAAGATTAAAGAAAGATGCATGATTTAAAATTTTCTTTGACAAATTAAGAGAACTGCATATTAACTTACCTATTTTAGATGTTTTGTAGGGAATACCCAAGTATTCTAAGTACTTGAAGGATGTGGTCTCTAATAAAATTAAGTGATAGGATGTGGAGGTAGTAGCACTCACAGAGGAGTGTAGCTCAATGGTGACACAAAAGATGCCCAAAAAGCTTAAAGACCTTGGGTCACTCTCCTCATTCAAATTGTCAATGGTGAGGTCGTCCACACACTTAGTGACTTAGGGATTAGTATAAATTTGATGCGTCTTTCTTTGTTCAACAATTTGGGCTTGGAGAAGCTGAGACTGAGCTATGCGTTACTACAATAGGAAAATGGAACCATATCCCTTCCTAAAGAAGTCTTAGAGGATGTTCTTATCAAGGTTGGTACGTTTATTATTCCTAGTGACTTTATTATTTTAGATTTTCAGGCAGATAAAAAAGTACCAGTAATTTTGGGATGTTTATATTTGGCTGCGGGAGGAGATTTGATAGATGTGAGAGAGGGCACGCTCACAATAAGACAGGATGATGAAGATACGATTTTAAAAGTGTACAAATCGCTCAACACACTATCCCACTATAAATATTTGTGAGTGATTACTATGATTGAAGGGGATAAGTGTGGGGTGGTGGAGTCTATTCTATAAAATATCTCTTTGGACTTCCTCATTGAGTATCCAAAGCCACAACTGACCCAGTCTGACATAATGCAAAGTGATGAACCTGAAAAGGCTAAAGTTGAGAAATCTATTAACCTTGAAAGTTCACACTAAAGAGGTCCAAAACAAATAAGAAGATAGAGTCCTAGTGTGAGAAAGAGGATGAAGAAAAATAGATGAGTCATAGATTGGGTTGCGCTGCGACAATAAATCAGGCGCTGCTTGGGAGGCAACCCAAGTTAAGGTAGGTTTTACTTTTAGGATTTTTAGTTTTTACTTCACATAGTTTTTATTTTTGTTGAGTCGTAGGTTCATAAAAAATCTGAGTACCAAAAAACCTAAGCTATGGAGTATGGAAAAGACTAAGTGTGGGGTCTTCGGACTCTCTTGATGTATAAAGATGCTACTAGATAGGACTAGAGGCCTTAGAGATTATTTCTATCTCTATCTTTTAAAGTATACTTTGGGGACAAATTAGATTTATAAGTGTGGGGTGGGGAAATTCCTATTTTTAGGGTAAATTAATTTTTTTTATGTTAGTAATAAGTGAGATAGTCTTTTTGGTGCTATATTTGATTGCATGATGCAAGTTTTTAGTTGTAAGAAGATGTTGATTGTGTGAATGGATACTTTTGAGACTCTTAGGCTCATGGTTATGACTCTTGTACTTGTTGGCTTAATTGGAATTCATTCTATTGTTTGGTTAAGAGTCTATCATAATCCTGCTTGATTTGAGCATGCGCCATGTGTGATATGAGGTTGTAGTATATTTCTTATTGCATGTGATGTCTAGAACTTGACTGGTGTGTGTGCAAAGAGAAATAAAGAGTGTGGATTTAGGAAATGATATAGGCATTTCTTTGATACCATGTTTTATACCTTATTTTACCTACCCTTGTGCATAATCCTAGTTAGCCCTATTGAGACTTTAGCATTTTCTTTGGCAGCCTTATATATAGCCTATATCCCCTTCTTTAATTGACCTTAATTTGATCCAAGATCCTAAGTGCTTTAGTGTAAACTTAATTAAGTTTAGGAGTTTAAAATTCAAGTAGGAGAAAGGTAAAATTAAAGCCCCAAAGTGATAGTTATTGGTTTGTAAAAATTATTGTGTTCTGGTTGGGAGTTAGAGAAATCGTGCTAAAGAAATTCCCATTTTTAGCCCAGTCATGTTACAATGAACTTGTTTTGGCCTAGGTCCTTCTTGGATATTATACACCTTAACTAAGACAATTGCTTAAGTTAAGGGTGCCTATCATAGAGGCATGTAACATATAATGGGTGTAAAGAAGGGTAAAATCAAATGATGTGTACATAGCATACTCCCACCATAGTATATGTGAATGATCTTAGTGAGATGGAGCAAAATAAAAAAT
Source organism: Capsicum annuum (assembly GCF_002878395.1). Lineage (NCBI taxonomy): Eukaryota > Viridiplantae > Streptophyta > Magnoliopsida > Solanales > Solanaceae > Capsicum > Capsicum annuum. The sequence goes on along the minus strand of NC_061122.1, from coordinate 110,902,411 downwards.
GTGGGTACACAAAAGTGGTGTAAGTTGTTTGTTAGTGATTGGTATTAATTGAAAAATGTGATGTATTGAAGTGCTTAGGGAAGGTAGTCACTATTCTTGGCCAAAATAGTTACTACCCGTCCCTTAGCCTACATTACAACCATTAAAGACCTATTTGACCATAAGCTTCATCATTCTAATATTAGTGAAGTACTACACTACGGGCAAGCCGATGGTTCATTATGTGTAACTTGTGAATTCCTTTTGAGAGTGAGCGCAATTTGATTATTGTACCTATTTTATGATAAATTGCATGTATGTGAGTGATTTTAGGTAACTCTCTTATTGTAAGGGCACATGTTTGATAATATTTGGGTGAATTGTATAATGCCTTTAATTGAATTATATGCATGATTTTGCCAACTAGGTGAGTCAATTCTTGAGGCTAGGATGTTTTGGAGTAGTATTCTTGAGCTTTCATTGTGTATGTAATGTGCTTAGTGTAGAAAGTTGTATGTTGTATAGTAATGGTAGTACTATATTGAGTGTCTTACTTGTAGTAGAAGTGTAGGGTATCCTCATCTTATGATGCTTATAGTGAAGAGTTGTTTGAGGAAAAATAAGGCTTTAAGTGTGTAGTGGTGATGTTGGGTGTATTTATGCAGTTTAGTATTGTTATCCTAGCTTATTTAGCCTTGTTTTGAGGGAAATTCGTATGATTTATGTGTTAATGATGATATAAATAATCATCTAAGTGGTTAAGTATGTGATTTCAATGTTTAAAGGCATTTTAAAACAAGTTTGGGTTCAAATTGATCATTTAGAGTCTAGACGAGAAAACTAGTTTTACTAGCTTGAGCTAGGTGTTATTCTAGTTGATCTCGATGGATGATAGTGTGTGTATTGAGTTACTAAGGGTTTTAAATGTATAATTATATGTGTAAAAACTTTTTTATAGTTTTCAAAGTGCAAGTAAAACAAGCCAAGAGTCAAAACAAGAAGTAAAGATCAACATGGGCAAGCCTAGTCTTAGATAGAGTTTATAGTTCACCGTGTTTTGATATCGTATTGTTTTGAGCTATAATATTTGGTATTTCATCATGTAGTATGATTTTTTATTTTATTATGGTGATATATTGAGGAAATACAAGCTTTAAATTAAAAGGAAAACAACACCATAAGGTCGGGATGGAAGGAGAAAGGCTTAAGACAAAGTTAATGTGGAAAATGCAAATTCCAGAAAGCCCACGCGACATAGATGAATCGCAGACCTATATCCCTTGCAAAAATAAAGAATAATAGGAACTAACTCTATGTTAATAATATCCTTGACGCACACCTCTCTCCCATAGGCTGGACCAACGCGATGCGTTGCTTAGTCCATACACGGCCAAAGTGCACTACTATAAATAGGATTTTTTCACTTGTTTGTATTCATTTTTGGACAGATATTGGACATATTTTGGGATTATAAACACTTATTGTAGGTTTTATTTCTCTTTAATTTATCTTTTTAATTTATTATATCTTGGATTCAATTAATTGGATTACGATTAGGTTTATTAGTGGCTAAACACCCCCTATCTGGGGTTAAGTCCAAGAACATCTTTACTTTCGCTTTGAATTAATTTTGTTTGTATTTATTATCACATTTGGTTGTTTGTTCATCCTTGTTTTAAATATTTTGAGGAATCATGACCCTTAGAATATATATATTGTCGACCTTATGATCTTAGAAGGGGGAATAGGAAGATAGAATGTGGGGATGAATATAGTAAGGTTCTTATTCTTTTATAAAATAAGGAATTTGAATTAGCTACTAGGATAGGGATATACCTAGAAGCCTTACTTGGCTCAGATGTAGGATGATAGCTTCATGCATCTAATTTGATTATTACATCCCCTCTCAATGATGTAGTTGTAATGTCAAGTTAGGTAGGGGATTAGAGGTTGGGAGACCATGATCATGCAATAAACCCTATGAATCAACGACCAAGATAATAAATTTAACAAATGAAGTTCAATAGCGTAGTATGATTGTTAGAAGTGCTTTAACCCTGGGCTTTCATCCATTGATAGTCTAGAGTCTTTAATGTTACGCATTTTTTATTTTACGTTTAGTTTATAACTTTCAAAACTCAATTGGTTACATTTCATCAATTTAATCTCAATTGTTGACTGGAATAAGATAGTTATTAAAACGAGTCCCTTTGGGATCGATACATGGCTTCTAAAAGGCCACTTACTACTTGGTGAGGCCACGTACACTTGTGTGTGCGCTTGGGTAAAACAACAGGTGTTTGAGGCATATAATATATCCTTTCATGAGGATTAGCTTCCACCTGAAGAAAGGTCACACAAAAAAGCTCTACATGTCTCAATGAAGTATGAATAAAGAGTTATATATTGAGGGTAGATTTATCCATGTTCGAGATTAAACATATGTCCTCTTAGTACGATGACAATTTTGTACGTTGACTTGTCTAGGATACAAACCTAGAAGGTAAATGTAAAGGCGTTGATGGCTCTCAAAGAGATACTATTGGAGATATTAAATTAAGCATGGTGATGGGCCCTATAACTTTTCCTATAACATTCAAGGTGATGGATATTCTCGCTTCATGCAAGATATTGCTTGGATGTCTATGGATTTATATGGCTGGTGCCATCCCTCCATATTACACCAATGTCTTGAGTTTAAGTAGGATCATCAAAAGGTGGTAATACATGGCGAGATAGGACATCTAATATATGTTGTTGAAGGAAAGGAAAGTCTCTATGGGGAAATATTCCATACATTGGAGCTGATTGGAAACATAAAAAATAAGTCGCAATAAAAGAATAAGGGTGAGAGAATATTCCTTAAGTTTGGATATGAACTAGGTAACGGTCTTGGTTCAAGGTTTTAAGGAAGAACCAAGCCTATACAGTCGTAGTCCCAAAATACGATGTTTGGATAGGGTTATGCATACTCTGCATAAGAGTACCTCAACTGGAGGCACTATTACCCTTTGCCAGATCCCTCTGCTAGATTTCTTGACAATGGTAAAGATGAGGTTTGGAGAAATTAAGGTTTTTATTTCTAAATAATGAAAGAGATTGAAAACTCATCATTAGTGAGGAAAGAGGAGCCCCTAATAGAAGCTTTGGACAAAATACTACACTCAATAATTAGACTACCACTCCATCCAGGCCTCGTCGAGCACTTAGGTATACTTGAAAGATTTTGATTTTTCTTATTAGTTGAAATAAATAGACTTGATTTTTATATTATACCACATTTTTCATCATTTCTTTAAAAGACATCATGATTTGAAACATTCAATATCATTTGAATTAATAAAAGCTCTCTTTTTGTTTTTGATATCCTTTATTTCTATTTCTTTCAGCATAATCACTTTTAAAAATGTTGAATCTCAGAATGTAACACATAATTAGACTATACAATATAATATAAGTAAATTAGAAGAGATGGAAGAAGATGAGGTCCTGGGGGAATTTATTTGTAAGGTTGAAGATTTTGAAGATGAGCCCAAGGCAAACCTAGTAGAATCAGTACTAGTAAGCATAGGGTATTCTGAGGCAATAATAGAAACTCGTGTTAGCCTCTATTTCAATAAGGACAATAATATGTTCGATTCTTGAAAAAGTACACAGATGTCTTCGCTTGGTCTCATGGTGACATAACTGGACTAATAACTTTAATAGTAGCCCACAGATTGCCTACTGATCCATCTTGTCCATTGTCAAGCAAAATCTTAGAAAATATAGTCCAAATTTGAGTTTAAATCAAAGAAAATCTCTTAGAAAATAGAGGATGGTATCCTTTAAGTAACTATGTATCCGACCTGGTTAGCAAACGTCTGCCTGTTTTTAAGAAATATGGAAAAGTTCAAGTTTGTGTGGATCACAGGAATCTCAACAAAGATATCCCTAAGAATGATTTTCCACTCTCAAATATACATATTTTGATCGATGATTATGCCAAGTATGAAACATAATCATTTGTATATTACTTTGTTGGTGATCATCAGATTAAGATGCCCGAGAATGACTTCGAGAAAATTGCTTTCATCACTCTGTATGGGGATTACTGCTAAAAGTTCATGCCATTTGGATTGAAAAATGATAGAGCTATATACATGACAGCAATGACCACTCTATTCCATGACATAATCCACAAGGAAATTGAGGTTTACATGGATGATGCTATTGTCAAGTTAAAGAAATGGTACAAATTATTTGTTAGATTTTAAGAAGTCTTTAATAGACTGAGAAAGTACAATCCAAAGTTAAATTCAACAATATCTATCTTTGGGGTCCTTGCAGGAAAATTATTGGGCTTTATAGTCAAACGTCGAGGAATAAAATTGGATCCAACCAAGATCAAAGCTATTCAAGAACTTTCACCTCCAAAAAGTAAGAGATATATGATAAGTTTCTTTGGTTGGCTTAACTACATCAGCCTCTTCATAGATAAGTCTACTGTTATTTGGGAGCAAATTTTCAAATTGTTGAAAAAGGATGCTGCTATAGAATAGCGATAGAGTGATAGCAGGCATTAGACAAAATCAATGGTTATTTGTTGAGTCCTCCCATTTTATTTCCTCCCAAACCTGGTAGTCCATTTCTATTATATTTATCTATGATAGATAATGCTTTTGATTGTATTCTTCAACAACATGATAAAACAAGAAGAAAGGAGCAAGCTATCTATTACATGAACAAGAAGTTTACATAACATGAGGTTCGATATTCTCTATTAGAGCACACATATTGTGTTATGATAGAGGTACTATCTCTCTACACATACTACTTATCTGATCCCTAAAATGGATTTGTTGAGGTATATTTTTAAGAATCAATGCCCACTGGGAAGCTAGCTAAATGGCAAATATTATTGGGCAAGTTTGACATAGTGTTTGTAAAGTGGAAGTCTATAAAAGCACAACACTAGTAGATCATTTGGCCGAGAATCCTCTAGACAAAGAGTAAAACCCATTGAAAAACGTACTTTTCTATGAAGAAGTGGCATTCACGGGGGTAAACATCTCTGAAGAATATGATGGTTGGAGATAATTCTTGATGGAGCTGAAAATTTCAAAAGAGTAGGTATTGGCATTGTTTTGGTCTTAGAGACTGGTCAACATTATCTTGTGTCAGCCAAGCTCAGAATCCCTTGCACTAATAACATGGCTAAAAATAAATCTTGCCCTTTGGGGATTCGTTTGGTAATTGATTTAAATATCTAAGAAATATTGGTTATTGGAGATTTAAATTTACTGATTCATTAGGTAGGAGGTGAGTGGGCCACAAAAAATACAAAGCTCCTACCATACTCATATTTTATATAAGAATTGTGCAAGAGATTCAATAAGATAAGTACAAAGAAGTCCCAAGGATCCAGACTGAGTTTGCAAATACTTGGGACACTTTAGCCTCTGATTTGGTATCCAGATAAGAGTTATATTGATCCTATTCCCAATCCTATGCATAAGCAACCCACATATTGTTTTTATGTCGAGGATGAATTGGATAGAAAATCATCGTATACAGATATACATAGATATTTAAAAAATAGAGATTATCCAGAGAATGATAATACACCATTCAGAGTTTAGCCAACCGATCCCTTAAAGTAGAGAAATTTCATATAGGAGGACTCTCAATTTGGGGTTTTTGAGGTGCATTAAAGCCATAGAAGCATCCACGTTGATTAAAGAGGTACATGCTTAAAGATGCGGTCCGCAGATAAATGGATTTATGTTGGAAAATGAGATACTGTGATTGGGTTACTTTTAGTTGAATATGGAAATCGACAACATTCCTTATATACAGAAATTCCATCAGTTCAATCTCATGCTAATATGATTCGATTTCCTCCCAACGAGCTCCATGTCACTAGCTCAACTTGGCCTTGTACAGCTTAGGGCATGGATATAAATGGTCCTATTGAATCTACCGCATCCAACGGTCACAGGTTTGATTTTGTTGACATTTATTAATTTACTAAGTGGGATGAAGCCATTTCTCATGAGCCGATCACGAATACGGTCGTAGATGAAATTATTCCAAATCACATTATTTGCTAATTTAGAGTCCCTAAATCAATCATTATTGATAATGGTGTCAACCCCAACTGTGATTTGATAAGAACAATATATGAGAAGTTTAAGATCAAGCATCAAAATTTTGCAAAATATAGGCCATAAATTAATGGAGTGGTAGAGGGTGCAATCAAGAACATCAAGAGGAAACTACAGAAGGTGATTGATAATTGTAGAAATTGGTATGAGAAGCTATCTTTTGCGATGCTAGGATATCGGATCATAATCAGAACTTCCTTTAGGGACCACACATTATTTTCCTGTTTATCATAGTAAAGCAGTGATACTTGCTGAGGTAGAGATACCATTTTAAAATATCATATAATAAACAAAATTTAGCAACGCTGAATGGGTAAAAAGTAGATTCGAGCAATTGGCACTCATTGGTGGAAGGAGATTAAATGCAGTTTGTTACGATCAACTCTACTAGAAAATTTTAGCCAAAGCTTTCAATAAGAAGGTTAAACCAAGATATTTTATGCCTAGGAAGTTGGTTATAAAATGGATTTTTCCACACCAAGATGAAGCAAAAGGCAAAGTCTCACAAAATTGGCAAGGCCCTTACATGGTTCATTGAGTTTTGGCTGAAGGAGAATTAATACTTATAAAAATAGATGGAAAAGTTTGGTCCTAGACTATCAAATAAGATATTGTTAAGAGATATTATATTTAATCTTTATTCCATGTCCTCTTAACTTGTAATTGGAACTAAGTTTGACCTAATTCCTATTTAGCAAGGATAAGTAGGAGCTCTTATGGTGTTCGGTCCTATCATAATAAATTTTTTTTATTTCTCTTTATAAGCATGTAACTAGGGCAGAATTTATGAGAGGATCTCAAAAATTTTATAGGGCATTACTTTGTGCAACTATGATACTAGGGTTGAAATTTTTAGACGGTCTCAAAAATTCTCGGCAGGTAACCTTTGGCAACTTACCAAAGCAATTAAAATCTACATTGAGGCTAAAATTTTTGAGTGGTCCTCAAAAATTTCTAGAAAGGAGGATAGTTCTTATAAGATGTTGTATTATTTGGAAATATGCCGCAATCAATGATATTTTAATGTTCTTTTACAATAATTTTTTTTTATTTTTTCAAAAAAGAAACAAAATTTCAATTTTTGATTTTAGAACTCAACTTATTTTCCTGTTTAAGTGAAAGTCTGGATGAAACTTATCATCTGTTTGTAATATCAAGAAACAAAAAAACACGCCAATCAAGGTAGATAGACAAGCCAACCTCTCCTTTTATAAACTCATAATTTTTTTCAGCACAGAATTAATAGGTACAAATTATAGGAATAAGTCCATAAGAACCTGAACAATTACTATTACAAATTCCCTCTCTATAACTTAAACATTGGTTGGAGGCTAAGCTACTCTATCTTTTTAATTTTGATAATGGAAAATCGGACACTATATTGCATCGATAGGGTTGATTGCCAATCTAACACTATATTGCATCGATAGGCCCAACAACAAATTCAATATTGTATTGCATCGATAGGTCTGACAACAAATTCAACACTACATTGCATTAATAGGACTGACAACCAATCCCTTAATACATTGTATCGAAAGACCTAATAGCCAATCCGATAATTAAATTAAATCGACAGGCTCAAGAACCAATCTGATAATATATTGCATTGACAAGCTTAATAGCCAATCTGTTAGTACTATACATTGACAGACTCGACATGAGATATCATGTCAGAATAATACATACCAAGTTTTGTTACATTATGCTACTCATGACAGATACACTTTCTTTAATCCCTATGTAATTACCCTAAGGCATCATTTTCATGGCCTGCAAATACCATCTCATAGCCTTAGATTTACTTTCCGCTTATCATACTTTGAAGGCATCATCTTTATGGTCGGTGGACATTATGACGTGGCTTGTAGATTTACTTTTTGCTTATCATAACCCTAAGACATCATAGCATAAAGACATCATCCTTGCTATCTTAAAGAAAATAGTCATGGTCTAAATGAAAAACTGCATCATGTTTAGATACTTACAATAATTACTTATCATTTATCTAACTCACATGCTCTAACCATTTCTATCTAGTTATACTAGAAAACACGTAGGTAATGAAGGAAAAAACGAGTTACAAACAGGATCAACTTTCGCTCTTGTTTTCAAAATACAATTTTTGTTATCCCCCATCACTCCAATTCAACTTGCATTCTCTTTTCATTTTCACTGTATGCCATTACTTCAAATCCTATCCACTCCAATCTCATCGATCTATACTACCGTTATTATTTTCCATTAAGCTTAATTAACTTCTTTTAGGAATATTATTCTTTCCTAAATCTAGAACCACACACAGCCTGAACTTGTAATCCCGAGATAAGTAGGCGACTTAAAACCAAAGTCTCAGTCATATTATTGTAATAACTCCTCTTTTGTTCTTTTGATTCCAGCAAACTATCCACTCGGTTGGATAAAATTGGCTGCTATATTAATATTCGTTGCTTGACAATTCTTTTATCATTCACTAGCAACAAAGGGGAAACTGTTGACACCCAATTTTAACCTCCCGATATTTCTCCTAAGCTTCTAGTTTTACAAAAATTATTAATTTTGGGTATTAATATTTTCTTACTTATTATTTTGGTATCAAATGAATTTTGATGTTTTAAAATTCATGATTTTAAAGTATGCAATTTATTTAATAATTTATTTTATATTTTTATATAGTATTTATAATTTGTTAATTTAAATATAATTTTTAAAATTTTTGGTTAATATTTATTGAGTTATTTCCGCAAATATGCATACTCATAATTCACAACACATAGTCTATTATTATTATTATTATTATTATTATTATTATTATTATTATTATTTTTATTTTTATTATTTCATAAAATTTGCCTCCATAATTTAAGGTAGCTAATTTATTTCAATTTATTATTTTCATCTATTTTAAATAATATATCATGTGCCATTAATTTTATTTACATATTTTTTCATAATTAATTTAAGAATAACGATTTTGATGATGTTGGTTAATTTTGTTGTTGTTGTTATATTTATTACTATATTTATCATATAGTAGCCTTTAACTTAATTTTTCCAATTAATTTAATTTCTAGCCCAATTCTATCTAATTTATGTCAATTTTGGCCCCAATTTAATCAATTTGACTTAATTTTAAATTCCGATCCATTTTTTCAATCCCAGATTAAATCCAATTCTAGTTGACCCCATAATCCGACCCATGTTGCAATTTTTAATCTCAGTTGTTGATCAAGATTGATCCAATGGTTGAGATTAATGCCTTTTCAATTTCCTTTTAAATCAACCCCCTCCTAAATATAAATCATTTAATCTCTCCATACAACCACCCTTACCCCCACTTACCCTTATGCTCCAACACTCCAACAAACGCTGATAAGCTTCAAACATCACAATGCACCACCATGTTGCCAATTGTTATCCCCATCTACCTCATCATGCCACCGTCGATACACAATAACCATCCAGTCGACAAATCTCACCATCCCCTATCACTATCTTATTGGAGGTGATGATCAACGAGCCACCATCAAGTGAAATTTGATTCTCATCCTCCACAATAGGCAGTAAAAAATGTAATTTACCAATAGAGAAAAAAATGACATAAGATAATAATATTTTGAATAATTTACTAGGATTTTCTTTTTATGTTGTGATGAATCAGTCTCTGGTATGTTTGTTATCTCTCTATGTTTATCATTTGAGCTATCTAGGTTCTTTTTATTTATTTTTTATGAAACAGATCCTTGCATTTAAAATTCAAAATATTTTGCATTGAATTTTGAGTTGATTAATTTCAATTTCATACTTGCCCACTCCCTTAGATTGACATATGTTAAAAGCCTTAATTTTTACCAACCATAGGCTAACCCTAATTTTGAATTATGTATGCTTGCTTATTGATAAATTGTTATGAAGAAGTTTACTATGTGTTTAATAATGCAAAATGACTGGGTTTTTTATGACAAAACCAATTGGAAAATTAGTTGTTAGTTGTTTGGGATGAATCTTGGCTAATTTACTCTAGTACATTTGCACCCTTTAAATTGATTCGGTCCCCTTATTTATACAAAAAATTACTGGGTAATTGAGTCATTTTTGGTGATCTTTTCTATGGTTATTTTCTCACTCTATGTGACAGTCTTGGTGCTTGAAGGGATATGATTGTTTATTTTACCTTTTATGTTAACTCTTCCTTTGTTTTTGATTTCCTTTCCTTTACTAATACTGATTTGAATTAACACTAAAGTTAAGGTTCAGGTTTCATTCTTATGGAAGGATATTTTCATTAATTGATTACTTTGAATATTCTATTTTTTCTTTCGTTTCTTTGGTTGATTCTTATTAACCTAATTATAGTAACCTAGCATGATTCTTACCCTTAATTGATTCTTAAATGTATTTTATAATGAAAATCTAGGTTATTTCTTTAATTTTCCAGTATTTTGAGTCATCCTACGGTGGCTACATGTTATTTATGACTTGTTGGAACTATCGATTCAGCTATCGGATAGTTGATTTAGGTTTTATGCTTATTTTCCTGTTTTAGAACTTTCATTGATTAGGATTTGGTCTCATACGAAAAATCCTAGTAGATGACCTTGGATGAGAATTCTGATAGGGCCATCTACTCTAAAATATTGATTTTAGGCTAAGGGACCCTTGGTTCAGCTCCTGAGGCTTCCAAACTCACTTTGGGCTATAGAGCGAATTATTTAAAAAATAAAACTATAGATGTGGGCCCCACCTTTATTCAAAACAATCTTGGATAAAAGTTTAATGGTTTCATTAAGTCCAAAATATTGAATTTTTTATGGTAGCATAGTTCATTTGTGTGCATAGGGTTTCGAATGAATCTCGGGCACCCGATTGAAGTCTATTTTTGGACTTAGTAAAATCTGGTATCTGGAAGCTGATATGACCACTTTAGTGGTCATGGAGCTGCTTTAGTGGTCATTGATTTAGTTCACATGAGCCTTTTAAGTGGCCATAGCTATTTGCTTAAGGCCCACTTTAGTGTCAGGGGGATTGCTTAAGCGGACCTCACTATAGCATCAGGGTCACCGCTTTAGCAGTACCAGCATATAGCGTGACAGACTACTTTAGAGGTCGAGATGACACTTTAGAGGAACCTGGGGGATTTTAATCCCCTTTTCTTCACCCGATTCTCCAACATGTCTTTAACCATCACACCATTTTGAGATCTCAAAAAGAAGAAAAGTGAGGAATAATATATTGAAGCTAAGATAAGCTAGCCTCATACTCCTTCGTCATTTTTCATTAATTTTTTCATCAATTTCCATTCTACTTCATGGTAAATTATTAGAAATTAGGTCTTAAAATCCCAAAACTTTTGTGGCTTATTTGGGCCACAATTCTTGAACCATTTATGCTCAACTTTTGAGCACACATTCCTTGTCCTTCGAGGGACCTCATGACAAATTTAATTTTGGATTCCATTTGTGAGTCCACGAGCCTATTCTTGATCTAAATTCTGACCCGGCCTTATATAGCAATATGAGTCTCATTTTACTCTTGATGAAACGTAGATTACTACTTTCATTGATTGGTAGTATTTCAAGATTATGGAGCAAAGATAGATAATTTTTGGGTGATTTGAGAACTTGCGATTCAGCATCGAGTTAGGCTTTTGTCTACTATTCTTCACAAGATAGTGTATTATATATATATTACATGATAGTTAAGAATGTTAGGATGTAATTATAGGTAGAACATCATGACTTAGCATAATTCAAAAGGTTGCAGATAGAAGGGTGAATCAACCCTTATGATGAAATATATATTATGCTTATAAGATCCTATTACCCTAGGTCACTAACTTGTTAGAGATAGTTGAGGGTAATAACCCTTTTAATAAAAGATTTAATACTTGAATCAGTGGATTAGCATAGTTTTCCAAATTCTGGTATTATGGTTATGCTGTATATATATTATTGGGCCTAAGGCCTTGATGATGATATTAGTTGGTCTCCAGATAAGTGATTTATCCTTGTAAAAGACATAGTCATAGTCTATGGACTTTTAGATGCTTACAATTGTATTATTTGGATACTGGTGATGGGTTGCATAAATTTAATAGACTCATGCTCACTTAATGGTATGATTTAAAAAAAAACATAGTTTTACTATTGTTCTACTAAAAAAGGATTTATTTCCACTTTTTGTTTATAAAATGGATTCTTTCATAATGGGAATCATACCACCTTAAAGGATGATTGTGAGCTTTTAAAGTTAAATATGATGTTTTAGAGGTTTGATTGAGGTAGATTTTAGTCCACGGTTTTACTACCGCTATTTACTTCAAATCAAGAGAGATTTTGATGCTTTCTACTCTTGTATACTGATTTAGTCACAGAGTTGATCTTGAGTAATATATTATCAAACTTATACTTTTTTAACCATGGTTGGAGTACGTGTATTTATTATATATACATCTCTCTAATACTGGATGAAGTACATTGATAATGATGACTAGAAATCCTATATTAGGACCATGTCAGTGTATAAGGGTACTTCCTAACACCCTAAGGGATCATTCATCTATGAGCCATTGTGTCGAAGAAGAGAGGTCATCGTAGGTCCTGCGTATGTAAGCCACCGAGCTAGAGAAGGTGTATACACTGGATTACTTTATGGCATTTGGATTATTTATGATATTATGGATATTAATTTTCATTCATTCTTGCAAGAGCATTGCCTATCACCAAAATGTGGTTTGGTCTCTATATCTATTAGCCTTGTGCAGAGTTACATAGGTATAGGTTATGTGCCATGATTTTATGGGACTTATGTTGCTTAAACTTGGAGAATGTGTATGTACTTAAGGATATTTTGTTGGATTTGATAAGTTTTTGGAGTGATTTTGTAGGAAACTAAGTGTTGGAAGCAAACCAAAAGAATACGAAATGAAAAGCTGAAAAATAACCACTTACCTTGCCACTTGCTTCCAGTAGGTACCACCTAGGCATCGGTTGGTCCGTATGTATCAGAAATTGAATTCCAAAGAGTGAAATTTTGGCCATCACCTACCGCCCCCACCTAAGGGGCATAGGTGCCACCTACGGCCTGTAGGTGGGTCGTAGGTGGCCATCAATTCACTTTTATCTGATTATTTTGGATTTATTTCCTAGGGTTTCCACGTAACCTATATACATTACTATGATTTTTAGTCATTGTTATGTATGTTTAGTCAATTTTTCCTATTTTGTTTAGAATTTAAACTCTTGGATTTCCATGTAATCTATAAATACTCTTTTTATGTATTTTAGTTAAGGTGGGCAAGAGAGGATAGTTTATGCCCTTTGGGGATATGTTTATACAACATACACTCTTGTAAAATTTTTTTGATTTTAAGATTTGATTTTGGATCTTGGGATTCTTGCATTTTTGGTTTGTTATTTAATTTGAGACCTCGGGTTTTCTTCTTTCGTTATTGTGAGATTGGTTCTACAATTTTGTCTATGAATTCCATGAATCATCTTGATTCTATGGTAGGCTAATTCCCTTTAATAGTGTTGTGGGAATCCGGATAGATTAACAAAGTAGAGAAAGTGTCAAGTCATTCTAGATAAAGATTCTTGCATATATTATAGTTGCCTTCAGTTCAATTGATTTGTTAGCGGTGGACAATGTTAATAACCCATCTATATTCACTATTTTCTCAAAAGAGCGGTAGAGATTAGGAAGAGATATCACAATAGTAATTTGAAACCCCCTTTCATCTAATAATTCTTGCCTTCTCATCTAATTAACTTGAGACCCTAAAGGTAATAGTTAATTTGGGACCCAGGGAAAGGGTTATTAATGTGACACTCTGAGACTCATAAGGTAAAGAGTGAGATTTGCCAATGAGTCCATGAGAGAGTTGGTGATACATAATTTGTCAGATTCTACATACAAGGTATTAGAATAGTTCGATAGTGTGCGATAAATCTATGGAGTTAGAAGAAAGGGGAAACACATGCCTAGATTCGTCTTAAATTGATTACAACAAAAAATATCCAACTTTTCTTACTTTTTACTATTACAGCAAATCCACCCATTTACTTTTCTGTATTTCCCAGTGACTTCAGCAAGTTTGAGAAATAGTTCCACGTTTTTCCTATGGCTTCGAACCCAATCTAGTTGGGTTACTATATTTTTCATAGACTGCTTTATACTTCTAAGGAGGTGTACTTTTTGGCGATATCAAAATTTTGGCGCTGTTGCCGAGGAATACAGTTGAGAATTGTTGATTGGATTTTTTGGGTTTTATGTTCTTATATTTTCCTACTCTTCTGGATATGACATATTTACTAGAGGAATTGTGGGGTGATGATGACTCCTTATTTATAGATCCTTATCTTTTTTATATTGTACATTAGTCCAGGAGTGTGATTGATATGTTGTTGGAGCATAATGAAAGCATGCTAAGCACATTAACGCTCCTAGTAAAACAAAAAGAGGAGTTCAGTCAAAAGGTTAATTGGTTTAGATTAGATATTCATAACTTGAAGGAAAACTGAGATGCAAAGGTTGATGCATATAACACCCACCAATTTTGTTACGAGTTGTGTGAGGCTAAAAAGATTCTTATAAGCTAAATTGAGGAGCTAATATTGGAGGAGTCAACACTTGATCATACTTTTGTGGATGTTGTCACTTTTTAGAAGAGCACACCAGAGTTATGTGAGAATGTAAATAAGAATGTAATTCTTGAGTTGGGACGTATTGGGCCTCACTCTAATCACTTTTCCACATTATGTTTGGATAGTACAATATTAGTTGAGCCATCTGAGCCTATAGAAGAGTGCCCAAAAAGAGGAAAAAGATGTGTATATTCTTGAATTTATTGAGACAAAATCAAAGAATTACACTCCTCACTTAAAGGCCAAAAGTTCCAATATACCATATCTATTTCTTGGATGCTTTATTTTTATACCACCATCCCTTGATCATAGTAGAAAATTAAAAAAAATAATTAGGAGTAAAATTCATAAGTTCAAAGTGGAAAGAAAAGTTGAAGACCACTTCTTTGGGATACCTTGACGAAGTTTGAGTAATCAGGGTACCCATGGACTTGTTCGTTAAGTTTCATTAACCAACATGGACACGTCATGCCGCGACGTCAAATCAGGAGCTGCATAGGAGGCAACCCAAGGTATTTTTTATTTGTACATTCATTCGTGTTTTTGTGATTTACATCAGACCTTCGCACCTATGGTGCTGTAGATATGTTTTTAACTCTCTTGTTTTGTAGCAGTTTATTGCATTAGGGACAAGGCAAGTTTATAAGTTGAGGGTGGGGCTTTTTGTGGGTCTGGATGTCCTTTTAGGCTTTTTGTTGTCGTATCTTTTTCCCCCGAAGTTCTGTTCATAGTAGAGCCAGCATGTTTAGGACGTATTGTGTTTGGTTTTGTATTGTGTTGTTTATGCTTAACTAGGAGAGAAATAAACACCTATGACAGTTGATGGGTTTTTTATTATGCTTAAATTTTTGAGAAAAAAATTATACCCCTCAAAAAAATTTATTTTTAACTGTGTGATATGTATATATGTGTGAATCTTGTTATGGCATTAGGATTAGGGACATAATAATCATAGCTAACTATTGCATAAACCGGATAGGTTGTAAATTGTGATACAACCCTGTGCTATGCATATGTGAGATACTACTTTGTTCCCTTTGTGTGTTGAATCTAGAACTTGCCTATTTAGTTTTGCCTAGGTCGTAGGATAGTCGATTAGGAAAGGATCATAAGTCGTTCTTGAAATAAGTCCACTGTTAGACTAAATGACCTTTCATGTGTGAATAAGTATCCCTTGATCCTTATTTTTGAGCCCATATAGCTTATTTTTCTTGTTACACCTTTTACATTCCCATTTGTGTTATAATGAGCTTGTTTTGTCCCTGGTCCTCCTTGGACATTGTGGACCTTAACTTAGGCAAATCTCCTAAGTTAAGGGTGGCTATCATATAGGTGCATAGTATAAAGTGGGTGTGAAGAAGGGAAAATAAGAGAAAAGTAAGTGAGGTTGGGTATGGTAGAAAAATCTAAAAAAAAAACAGAAAAGAAAGATTAGAAAAAACAAAGAAAAAAAGAAAGAATTAAAGAAACCACACCCAATTGAATGTGCAATAAAAGAATTAAAAATAGAGAAATAAGGGTGAAATAAAAGAAATTGGTTGAGTGGTGGACCCCCAATGTAAGTGTAGTGCCAAGGAGGCTTAGTCACTAAAAAAAGTCCATATGTAATATACCATCCCCCAAGCCTATATTACAAGTCGAATAAATTCCTATGGTGATCCTAACCTGACTGTCTGAAAGCTAAGGTAAAGAAAATAAGGGTGAGCCTATGGTATTCTATGCACATTGATTGGAACCTTTTTGTAAGTGTGTGTGTCTCTTGATCATCTCTGCATTGACATGCATGATTTTATATGAGTGATTGAGACTTCATTAATGTGAGGACGTATGGGCTGTGTTGCTAGCTGCTTACTTGTTTGGGTAGTATAACTTGTACATATGCATGGTTGTCTGTTTCTAATGTAATGTCATATCTTGATTCCATCGTGTCATATTGTTATGCTTCATAGATACACATAGTTGGTTTCAAAGTATTAGAATAGGAGAGGTAATGTTTTCCAGATAAATTTGATGATTGACTGCCACAGGCGTCTTAGACTTCTCTTAGTTAAGCATCATTGTGTCATTTTGTTGCTTTAGGACATGCAACATTCTAAGCTAAGGGTCTTGATGTTCCATGGTTTTATAGCACTTAAATGCTTAAACTTGGAGAATATGCAAGTACGTAAAGCTATTTTGTTGGATTTGACGTATTTTGGTAGTGATTTTTCAAGAAACTAGGTGTTGGAAGCTAACCGGAAGAAAATAGAATAGTAAGCTGAAAAACGACCACTTACCTTGGAACCTACACCCCGTAGGTACCACCTATTAGGCATAGGTGGGTCCGTATGTATCCGAAATTGAATTCAAGAGAGTAAAATTTTTGCCACCACCTACGGCCCCCCACCGAAGGGGCATAGGTGCCACCTACGGCCCGTAGGTGGGTCCATAGGTGGCCACCGACTCACTTTTCCTAGATTATTTTAGTTTTATTTCCTAGGGGTTTTATGTAACCTATATACATTCCTATGATTTTTTAGTCATTTTTATGTATGTTTAGTCAAGTTTTCCTCTTTTGTATAGGATTTGAATTCTAGGGTTTCCACGTAATCTATAAATACCCTTTTTATGACTCTTAGTTAAAGTGTGCAAGAGAGGCTAGTTTATGCCCTTTGGGGCTAAGTTTACACAACATATACTTTTGTAAACATCTTTTGATTTCAAGATATATTTTGGATCTTGGGATTCTTGTGTTTTGGGTTTATTATTTAATTTGAGACATTGGTTTTTTCTTCTTTCATTATTGTGAGATTGGTTCTATGATTTTGTCTAGGAATTTCATGAATCTTCTCGCAACTATGAGAGGCTAATTCTCTTAGCCAGGGTGGTGGGAACCCTGACAGAATAACAAAGTAGATAAAGTATTAAGTCATTCTAGAAAAAGATTCTTGCATGTATCGTGGTTGTCTTAAGGTCAATTGATTTCTTAGCGGTGAACTATGTTAAGAACCCGCATGTATTCACTACTTGCTTTAAAATAGAGGTAGAGATTAGGAAAAGACATCACAACAGTAATTTAAGATCCTCTTTCATTTACTAATTCCTTCCTTCTCATCTAATTAACTTGAGACCCAAAAGGTAATAGTTAATCTGGGATCCAAGGCAAGGGTTAGCAATGCAACACTTTGAGACTCATAAGATAAAGAGTGAGATTTACCAATGAGTCCATAATGATACATAACTTGTCAGATTCTGCATACAAGGTATTGGAATAGTTCGACAATGCACGATAAATCTACGGAGATAGAAGCCAGGGGGAACACAAGCCTAGTGTTCGTCTTAAATTGGTTACAACAAAAAATATCCATTTTTTTCACTTTTTACTATTCCAGCAAATCCCCCCATTTATTTTTCTGTACTGCACGATGACTTCAGCAAGTTTGAGAGATAGATCCATATATTCCTTGTGGGTTTGACCCCAACCTAGTTGGGTTACTATATTTTGCATCGACTTCTTTATACTTCTAAGGTGTACTTTTAGGTGAAATCAATAGGTTATGAGTGTTTTTATTGTGTGTTGTGTGTTTATTGAGCCTTCTAGGTTATGTGGCCCAATTTAGGTATTATTTTTTTGAAATAGCTGGTTACTTTATTGTTATTATTATGGTTAGTTTGTGGCAGCTAATCATAGGATGGCACTGAGATTTGAGGTATGATCTTGATTCCTTTCTCTTACCATTATTTTACTATGGATAATTATCTCATTTTTAGACGTTTGGATTAGAGATCCTGATTACGTTAGCACTAGTTCCTACTAAGATTAGAAGGCCTTAAGATGCTAGTATGACTACCTTAGGTTGTACCTTTGAGTTAGTCTTGTATATGTATGTGTGTTTATATATCTAGCTATAGTATTATAATATATCCCACTCTTCATTCAATTATTCATATAGTATATCCATTCTTTGGCCTTTTATACTAGTATATATCATTGTTCTACCCTTTAGTTATATATTAGTCTGTGATATATAGTATAGTGCTTTAGTTTCTGAGTACACCTAGAATTAGGAAGTTCATCCTTATTGCCTTCCTAGTTTTATAATGGTATATTTACATTATCTTTTGAGCTCAATCGATATTTGCCTACTGAGTACCACGTGTAGGACTCATACTACACTTCTGCAGCCTGCAGATCTAGTATAGGTTATCTTCATTGTTGTGTGTGTTATGCAGAGAAACTATGGATCAGAGATTTAGGGTGAGCTACTGGCATTTGGAGTAATACTATTATCCCTCCTGTGGACTAGACTAACCTCTATGTTTTATTTAGAGATGGGTTGTATCAGTGAACTTATTTAGTATTTCACATTGTATTCTTGCTATATTAGATGCTCTTGTACTGATTCTATCAGTTTTTAGGACTGTCTTATATATATATATATATATATATATATATTAGTTTTTTATTATATTTATTCTGCTATTTTTATTCATTCTTCTTAGTAGTTCATTACTAGCAGTTTTGGACTACTGATTGGCTTCCCTACTAGTGGGTTATAGTAGGTGTCATCATAACCTGAGTATTAGGTTATGACAAATTGGTATTAGTCAGGTTGTGACAAATTGGTATTAGTGCTTAGGTTTATCGATGTGGTGGTACAAGATCTAAGTGTCTAGTAGAGTCTTGGGGATAGGTGCGAAGAAGTCCGTAAACCTATCTTCGGGAAGCTACAAGGCATTCTTAGGAAAATTTATTCTTGAATCCTTGTCATGTGTCTATATTTCTATGAGCTTCAAGAATAGTCTTTGGCTCTGTTCTATCCTAGATAGATTATATGACACTACCAATATCAAAGATCATTAATGTCAGCGAAGGATTTGGGGCCAGCCTAGGCTTTGATAGAGTTTACCATTGCTTCAGCCTTTTGAGATTCAATATTAAGGATTTTAAGCCATTTTATGGACATCCTACAGCCAGAGATGAGGTCCAATTCATCGATCAGTTCTCAAGATAGAGTTGGGTTTGTTGGTGTTCAACAGGTTCCTTATTGGTTTCAGAGTATGAGATTGGATTTCTTGACTGGGCCAAGCATATTCCTATGCTATATCCTTCAGAGCATGAGATGTTGCATGGATTTATTGAAGGTTTAGCTTTGCACTAAATTTGGAACTGGAGAATTTGATAGCAGCTGGGTTTTCTCTCTGTTAGATTGTTGATCATACGAGGAACACAGAAAGAGCATGTATTTAGACTTATAGAGGTGGCAGTAAGAGGCCATGTGATCAGGACAATGTTATTGGTATTCTATCGAGGAGTAAGGATCTTCCTAATGGAGGTCCGCTTTGCTTACAACCAAACAGTTTTACATAGGTTTCATTTTAGACTATAGGTGGATCTCAGATCAGTCCTGGTGATCACAGCAGACAGAGTTCTTGTTAGACCTTTCAGAGTACTCAATATAGATCTTTAGGCCAGGGCAACCATTCTGGACTACTAGGGGTAGTACCTCAGAGTGTTCTAGAAGCTTGTTTTGGTTGTGGAGAGAAGAGCCAGTGGTTTAGAGAGTTCCCCAAATGTTAGTTGGCCATCTAATTGGGGTCAACCCATATTTATCGTTAGGTTAGGGCTTCAGGGGTTTGCTATGATCTAAGGTGGATTTATGCACCTTATTGTTTTTATCCTAGTTTATTTACCCTAGTTTTGAGGACTTTTTGTTTTATTTATGAGTGAATGATGATATAATTGATCATATAAGAGTTTAAGTTCTTGATAAAAATGTTTAAGGCGTATTTCAAACAAGTTTGTACTTAATTTGATCATTTAGAGTTCATATGAGAAAACTAGAGTTACTAGCTTGAGCTAGATGCTGTTCTAGTTGATCGCGATGGATTCTAATGTGTATAGTGAGTTCCTAATGGTATGAATATGTAATTATGTGTGGACAAACTTTTTTATAGTGTTTAAAGTGAAATTAAGTCAAGAAAAGATTCAAAACCAAGTTTAAGATCAAAAGGGGCAAAACTAGTATTCTTAGCTTAAATTTCTAGTTCATCATCTTGGATGTTGTGTTGTTTTGAGCTCTAATTTGTTGTGTTTAATGCTATAGGATTCTTGGTTAGTTTATTATTATTATATATGAAGGATATACAAGCTTCAGATCAAGTTTAAGCAACATAAAAAGGCTTGGAATGGATCAACGAAAGCATAAGACACAATTAGACGTGAAATGGACCTCTGGATAGTCCATGGCATGTCGCAGACCAAATAAAAGGCCATAGGGTGCTTTCCATACATAGGGAGATTCTTAAGGTACCCTAAACAGTGTGTCAACATGAAATTAGATGCGCAAAATTAACCCCGTGACGCGGCCTAGTGCAAAAACTCGATAGTTTTGTCCTCCTATAAATAGGACACTTGTACTTGATGTTATTCACCTTGGACGGCTTTGAAACTTGGAGAGGGGTTGGAAAACACTTCTATTAGGGTTTTTTTCTCTCTTACATTATCTTTTTTATGGATTTTATCTTGTATTCAATTATCTTGCTTACAACAATGTCCATGAGTGGCTAAAATCCCTTTTCCGGGGTTAAGGCCAAGAACTTGTTTACTTTCACTTTGAATTGAGTTTTTTTGGATTTCTTGTCATATTTGGTTGTTTTTATTCTTGTTTTAACTATTTTAAGGAGTATCTAACCTTAGAATACATATATTGTTGACCTTGTGATCTCGGGAGGGGGAATATAAAGATAGAACGTGGGGATAGATAGAGTAGGATTCTTATTCTTTTATGAAATAAGTAATTTGAATTAGCGACTAGGATAGAGAAATACCTAGAAGATTTGTTTGGTTCACATGTAGGATGATATGTTCATGCTTCTAATTGTATTATTATATCTCCTCTCAACGATGTAGTTATAACGTCCAAGTTAGGTAGATGATAAGAGGTCGGGAGACCATGATCATGCATTACAAATCAACAACCAAGATAAGTAGTCTAACTAATAAAGTTAAATGGCGTAGTATGATTTTTCTTAATCCTTAACCCTGGGTCTCTATCCATTGATTGTCCAAAGTTATTACTTTTCTGCATTAGTTACTTTACTTTTAGTTTACAACTCTAAAATTCTCTTGGTTTCTTTATCTCAATAGTTGAACTAGAATTGGATAATTTGTCAACACAAGTCTCTGAGGGATCGATATTCAACTTTTATTAAGGCCACTGTATTACTTGGTGAGACCACGTATACTTTCGTGTCCGCTTAATTGGGCGCAACAAGTTTTTGGCTCTGTTGCCAGGGACTTGTAATTAGGCAACTTTCATATTTTTAGTTTAGCTATATTGAGTTGTACATAGTTTATTAGTTTTTTCTTTTTATTTTCTTTTACTTTCTGTTATCACACTTCTTGACATGGCAGCCTGGGATAGAAATTTTTGAGGGATGATGATTCTTGCTATTTTCGTGAAGGATCCCACCAAGAGGCTTTTTGTCCAGATATTGATGGAAGCATTTGGAGAGGATCTGCTTATTTCCAACCTATGGAGCAGACCACAAGTTAGTGTGTCATTTATGGAAATATGTATCACTCCGTAGATATGTGTGGTGCTAATCTTGATTTAGTCATACTTGTGGAAAGTGCTTAAAAGACAACTAAGGAGGTAGATGCAGAGTTGACTCCCCAACCAATTATAAATAAAGCTCCATAAATTTTAAGAAAATAAAAATACGAGAAGGATACTAGCCAATTTGTGGAACAGACACATGAATCACAACTATTTAGTTGTTATCTTTCTCTTGAGACTGAAATTGAGAATGAGAATAAAAGTGAGTGTGTTGTCGAGTGTGTAAATTTTGATATGGGATTGGTTGTGCCTCAATTGAAGCACTTTTCTACATTCTATTTAGATGATGTCTTATATGTGGAATCATCTAAAATAGTGGGAGAATGTGAAGAGGTGAATAAGAATCTTATATTCTTAATTTTAAACCAGATAAGCAACATAAAAATACACCTCACTTCAAGGCCGAGTGGTTTACCATGCATCATCCCTACTTGGTTCTTTAATCTTCGTACCACCACCCTATGAGCAAAGTTAGAAGATGGATGTGCGGTTGAGGGTAAAATTTATATCCTCAGGGTGGAGAAAAAAGTTGATTGGGTCGTACTGTGACACAATCAGGCTCTTCTTGGGAGGAAACCCAAGTAAAGTATGTTTTATTTTTATCTTTTACTTCATGGGTTTTTGTTTTTTTTTGCGTCACAGGTTGATGGAAAGTCTGAATACCAAAAAACCTGAGCTAAGGAGAATGGTGAAGACTAAGTGTAGGGTCCCCGGACCCTCTTGATGTATAAAGATTCTAATAGCTAGGCCTAGAGGCCTTAGGAAGTATTTTTATCTCTACTTTTAAAAGTATACTTTGGGGACAAAGTAGATTTTTAAGTGTGGGGTGGGGAAATTCCTATTTTTAGGGTAATTTAATTTTTTTGGTAAGAATAAATATGGGATGTTCTAGTTGGTGCTATATGTGATTGCATGATGCAAGTGTTTTAGTTGAAAAAGCATGTTAATTGTGTAAATGACTACTTTTTAGACTCCTAGGCTCATGATTATGACTCTTTTACTTGTTGGCTTAATTTGAATTCATGTGATTTTTTGGTTAAGAGTCTAGGGTGATCCTGATTTAGTTGAGCATGTTCTATGTGTGTGTGAGGTGTTGTATATTCCTTGTTGCATGTGATGTCTAGAACTTTCCTGGTGTGTGTGTAAAGCAAAATAAAGAGTCTGGGCTTAGGAGATGATATAGGCATTTCTTTAGTAGCCATATTTCATACCTTCTTTTGACGACCCTTGTGAATAATCCTAGTTAGCCCCATTGAGCCTTTATCTTTTTCTTTGGTAGCCTCATATGTAGCCTAATCCCCTTACTTGATTGACCTTAATTTGATCCAAGCTCTTAAACACTTTAGGGTAAACTTAATTAAGTTAAGGAGTTGAAAATTCAAGTAGGAGAAAAGTAAGATTGAAGCCCCAAAGTGATAGTTATTGGTGTGTAAAAATTATTGTGTTGTGTTTGGAAGTAATAGAAATTTGTGCTAAAGAAATTCCCATTTTGTAGCCTAGTCGTGTTATAATGAACCTATTTTGGCCCTGGTCCTTCTTGGACATTGTGCACCTTAACTAAGGTAATTGTTTAAGTTGAGGTTGGCTATCATAGGGGTGCGTAACGTATAATGGGTGTTAAAAAGGGTAAAATTGAATGATGTGTACCTAGCATACTCCCACCATAGTATATGTGAATAAGCTTAATGAGATGGGGCAAAACAAAATGTGTGGGTAGACAAAAGTGGTATAATTTGGTAATTAGAGATTAGTCTTAATTGAATAATGTGATGTATTGAAGCGCTTAGGGAAGATAGTTACTATTCTATGCCAAAAGAGTTCCTACTCATCCCTTATCTTACATTACAACACTTAAAGACCTTTTTGATCCTAAGCTTCATCATTCTGATATTAGTGAAGTACTACACAAAGGGCAAACCTATGGTTTATTATGTGTAACTTGTGAGGGTACATGTTTGATTAATGTTGGGTGAATTATATGATGTCTTTTATTGAATAAGGTGCATGAGTTTTCTAACTAGGTGAGTCAATTTGTAAGGCTAGGATGATTTGAAGTAGTATTCTTTAACTGTCAATTGTGCACATAACATGCTTGGCGGAGAAACATGCATTCTATGTAGTCATTGTAGTACTAGCTTGAGTGTTTTCTTGCGTGTAGTAGAAGTTTGGAGTCACCTCAGCTTATGATTCTTAGAGTAAATAGTTGTTCGAAGATGAACAAGGATTTAAGTGTGGGGCAATGATCTGAGTTGGATTTATACGCCTTAGTGTTTTTATCTCAGCCTATTTAGCCTTATTTTGAGGAATTCTTGTGTGCTTTATGAGGGAATGATGATATAATTGAGAATCTAATTGTTTAAGTACTTGATAAAAATGTTTAAGCTGTATTTCAAACAAGTTTGTAATTAATTTTATCATTTAGAGTTCATATGAGAAAACTAGTGTTACTAGCTTGAGCTAGGTGTTGTTCTAGTTGATCACGATGGATTATAATTTTTATAATGAGTTAATAATGGTATTATTGTGTAATTATGTATGGATAAACTTGTTTATAGTGTTTAAAATGCAATTGAATCAAGCCAAGAGTCAAAACAAAGTTTAAGATCAAAAGGGGCAAAACTAGTATTCTTAGCTTAAGTTTCTAGTTTGTCATCTTGGATGTGTTGTTTTGAGCTCTAAATTGTTGTGTTTAATGATATTGGATTCTTTATAAGTTTATTGTTTTGATATATAAATGATATAAAAGATTCAAATCAAGTGGAAACAACACAAAAAGGCTTGGAATGGATCAACGAAAGCACAAGATTTAGTTTGACGTGAAATGGACCTCTTGGAAGTCCATGGAGTGTCGTGGACCAAAGCAAAAGACTTAGGGAACTTTCCATACATAAGGATTAAGGGACACAAAACATTTTGTCTCTACTATAAGGGTACGTGGAATATATAGATGCACAAAATTAACCCCGCGACGCGACCTAGTGCAAGAACTCGGTAGTTTTGTCCTCCTATAAATAGGACACTTGTTATTGATGTTATACACCTCATATGGATTTGAAACTTTGAGATGGGCTGGAAAACACTTCAATTAAGATTTTTCTTCTTTTAATTTTTTTTAATGGATTTTATCTTATATTCAATTTTCTTGATTACGACTATGTCCATGAGTGGCTAAAAGCCCCTTTCCAGGGTTAAGGCAAAGAACATGTTTAATTTCACTTTAAATTGAGTTTGTTTGGATTTCTTATCACATTTGTTTGTTTTTTTATCCATTTTTAACTATTTTAAGGAGTATCTAACCTTAGAATACATATATATCGACCTTGTGATCTCGGGAGGAGGAATAAGAAGATAGAACATGGGAATAGATAGAGTAAGGTTCTTATTCTTTTATGAAATAAGGAATTTGAATTAGCGACTAGGATAGAGATATACCTATAAGCCTTGTTTGTTCCACACGTAGGATGATAGCTTCATGCATCTAATTGGATTATTACATTCCCGCTCAATGATGTAGTTGTAATGTCTAAGTTAGGTCGATGATTAGAGGTCGGGAGACTATGATCATGTGATAAACCCTATGAATCAACAACGAAGATAAGTAGTCTAACTAATGAAGTTCAGTGGCGTAGTATGATTGTTCTTAAGCCTTAACCTTGGGTCTCTATCCATTGATTGACCAAAGTCATTACTTTTCTGCATTAGTTACTTTACTTTTAGTTTAAAACTATAAAATTCTCTTGGTTACTTTATCTTAATAGTTGAACTAGAATTAGATAAGTTGTCAATACAAGTCTCTGAGGGATCGATATTCAGCTTTAATTAAGGCCATTGTATTACTTGGTGATACCACGTACACTTGTGTGTGTACTTGGGTGCAACATGTTACGGCCATAGAAAGACCAATAACTAGTCTAAAGAGTGTCCAAAACATAGAATTAATAGTCATTCAGCTTGTCCAGAATAGTCTCATAGTGTTATGGGACCTTCAATTAGAGGTTGTGCACTTAGTACCTCGATCAAAGATTCAAACACTTAATCTGATATTGGATCCACTCAGATCTGTACCATCTCAAGCATGTCAGGATTGTGACTCCATATACCACCATGATAGGTGCACTTTTTATTCCCTGCCTTTGCCTTTTAATTTGAGTATATTGGGGTTTTCGTACCTATCAATGATTATATGCCTTGGTAGGTTTATATTGATTGTTGTGTTCCTTGGTGTAGAGGCCTTTATTATATGACCTCCCCCCTAGATGATTTCTTTTAGTAGTGGATAGAGTGGACCAGTGTTTATATTTCCTTAGGGATGCAACATTTGTGTTCGAGTTCCATTTACCATGGCATATCATTTTTTATAGTCCTAGAGGAATATTTACTTTTGATTTTCAATTTTTGGTACCATTTACTCCAGATACTAATGTTTATAATATTATTGTAATTATTATTCCCATTGTTTGATGTTGATCGATCCTTGCTTGCTAGAAATCTATGCTAGAATTATCTAGTTAGGATTTCTTTCCTCACAATTCTTATTCCTAGCCTATTCAGCTAGCTTAATTAGAGTGGTTTTCTCTCTTATAGAGATGTGAATTGGTCATTCTCCTCTCCTGTTGGTGAAGCTAGATGGGTCATTGAGTGGGTTATGGAAGTGAAGGTATACTGGCCTTTCATAGTTCTGTTATGGTTCTAGAGTTGTCAATTCGGTTGGGTAGCCCATTTTCACGGTCCGCTAGTTTGGAATCCATTCTTCTAATTGGACTAGTTCGTCACCCAATAGTGGTTGTGATTTTAATGTCTAGAGGTCTTAGATTCGCCTTTCAGGTTTGTTGGGTTCGCCTCTTTGTGGTAGCTTGATCTTAGTATTAGTGTGTACTTGGATACTCTGTCCTGACCATGATATAGTTATTATTCTAGTAGGGTCAAGAGAGGTGAAGATAGGTGATCATTCTCGTGACCGCTTCTTAGGTTTACATTTTGGGTAATTCATACCCTCCAGTAGATATGGAGTTGATTATTTATTTTTTTGGTTTAATTTGTTATTTTATTAATCAAAAAATGTCAATATGGACCAACCCATCCTACACCAAAAAACATAATCTATACAATAAAGAACGGCCCAACAAATTGACCCAGCCCAAAACTAACAAATAAAAGAGTGTGTAGGGTTCCCAATTTGAGCTTAGAACTAAGCTCCACTTCAGACCTCCTCTTTCACCATGTTTCTTTTCAATAATGAAAATTTCACTCATCTCCAGCTGTGGGTTGTCAATATATGCCATTGATGCATTGATGTGAAGCTTTTCCATCTTGCATGAGTGAGTATTCCTTTTTTTAGCTCTATTTACTTTGATTTGCTTCTCTAAGCTTCTGTTTATCTTCTTTGCTTGATAAATCTGTAGTTGAGATCTCCAGTTTATGAATGCTGCCAATGTATTTTGGTGCTAACATATTGGGTCTAGTCCACTGAGGCTTGTGTCTTTCTCTAAGTATGAACTGAACTACTTTTTTCTTAATGTCTTCCCTGTATCTTCCTTTCCTTCTTTGTAACATATTTAAGCTAAAGGTATAGCTGGGAAGGAGATTCTGCGATGCTCAGACCCGTTGATAGTTGGAGAAGTTCAAGTACCTTATCTGCTTAAGATAAATCCAACCAAAGGACCCCCTATCTGATGAGATTCCTTTTTTGTTGGCTAGTATAGATAGGCTAATTAGAATTTTCACCCTTTTTGTTGACCTTTTCCTATTGTAAATAATGCATTTGAAACTTGTTGTAGCCCTTCCAGTCTCTTATCCCTTTGTTGGTACTAACTGCGCATATGGGTATTGCTGCTTATCACTATTTAGTATCTTCTTGCCTAGGCTTGGTAACTGGATGAATGATGTGAATATGAAGTTACCTTGCTAAATTGCTAAATTGCTAAGTTGGCTAAGTAATCAGCCAATTGATTGCCCTCTCTGAATATATGTTGTATGATTATCTACTTTCCTTTCAATGCTTGCTTTATCTGTTCTACAATATCAATTAGTTTCCATGGATCTTCCTGCTTCTGAGTTATAAAGTTCTGCATAGCTAAAGAGTCTATTTGTATGATGACCCTTTGTTGACTTGATTGTTTGGAGTGATTTACTGCATATAGGATTGCTCTTGCTTGTGCTTCCATGTTATCTGTGTCTTTTATGAAAGATCCTTCTGCATGAACTAAATCACCTTGTGCATCCCTTAAACAATAAGCCCATGAGCTCTTTCCTGGGTTCCCTTTGGATGCCCCATTTGTATTATACTTGTACCATCCCTGTTCTGGCATCTCCCATAGTACTAGTTTACATCTGATAGTAGGTCTCAATTGGTTAGCTGTTGTAGGATAGCTGGCATGATGTAGGAAACTCCAATCTTTTCTTTCTAACCTTTAGTAATATTCTCAGGTGCCTAGTGACATTATAAATTACCCTATGACCTGTCACCATTTTACCTTCATGCTTCATTATTTTTCTTCTCCTCCATAGCTCTCACATAATAATTGCTAGTATTATTCTAAAGCATATCTTCTCTCTCTGCTTCACCTGAGCTTCCCACCAAGCATGAATTGTTTCTCCTAAGCTTAGACCTTGAATATTGATTACTGCAAAAGAAGATAAATAGGACCATGTCCTATTAGCATTATAGAATCTCAACAACACATGTGTTATAGTCTCTTGTACTGGGTTATGACAACACTAATATTTAGAAGGACCATGCATTCCCCATCTCCTAATTGTATCACAACAACAATTCTTCCCTTCCACATTCTCCACATGAAAAAATCATCTTAAATGGCATCCCTTTTATCCACAACTTCTTGTAGAACTCAGAAGGCTCCTCCCTTTGTCTCATATATTCTCAAGCTGTTTTCACAGTAAAACATCCTCTTTATTCCACACCCCATATTGCTTTATCCTGTAGTGTCTGTTGGTAGCCTAGTATTACATTTTGTAGCACATGGTCCACTATCTCCTGAGGTAACACTTGTTTCATAACCTCTTCATTCCATCTCCCTTCAATCATTAAATCCTTTACACTTTGCAAATTGGGTTCCCATTCTTTAATTTCTTGCAGGATAGAATAAAAATCTCCCAGACCACTCCAATTGTCAAACCATAAATGAGCAATTCCTCCTCTAACCTTCCAAAAAATAAGATGTTCAATGATATCTCTAACCTATAACATTTTTTCCTTACTTGAGAACCCTCTCCTAGTTTTCCCTAAACTTTCTTGGGATGTACCTTCTTTCAGTACTTGTTAACCATATACTCACTCCATTGAGTCTTTTTAGTATTGAAATTCCACCGTAGTTTATAAAAAAAGAGCTGTTGAAACATCTTCCAACCTTATGAAACCCAAACCTTCTTCTGCCTCTGGAAGACACATTGTCTTCCATGATACCCAATACCTTCCTCTTCCCCCTATTGTACTACTCTAAAAAAACTTAGCAAAGATTTTTTGAATAGTAATTAGTAAATTCTTAGAAGGATTCATAACAGAAAAATAATGTATGGGGATGCTTTGAAGCTCATATTTAATTAGAACTGCACTACCTCCAAATGACAAAAATTTTCCTTTCCATGCCTGGAGTTTGTTTATAATTCTATTCATGATCTGCTGATAGTATAGCTTATTCTTCCTCTTATAAAAGACTGGACATCCCAAGTATGTGAAGGGAAAATCCTGTCTCAAAATACCTGTTGCTACCTCTGCTACCACCACTGCTCCGTTTGAGACCTTCTTATGAAAATATAGAGCACTCTTCTCTTTATTGATTTTCTGACCAGAAACCCTCTCATACTTATCCAGTATTATTATGACCAATTGCAATGTATCTACCTCTACCTTACATAATATGATCATATCATCTGCAAATACAAGTTGATTAATCTTTGAACTTTCTCTATGCATGCCAAATGATTTGAAATCTTTCCTGACTAATAGATGTTTTAAGCTTTTTGATGACACTTCTGCTGCTATGATAAATAATGTAGGAAATAAAGGGCCTCCTTGCTTGAGTCCCCTAGATGACTTGAAAAAGCCTTTAGGCTGCCCATTAAGTGAAATAAAGTACCAGTTATTGGCCAACAATCTGAAGACCATATCAACTAATTATTCACAAAAACCTATCCTTCTTAGGACTTTAGTAAGAAAAAGCCACTCAATTCTGTCATAGGCCTTTATCATATCCAATTTCATCACCATGTTGGGTGGCTTTCCTCTCTTCCTAATTTTTGAGACTATTTTTTATACCAGCAGAATGTTTTTATCTATACTTCCACCCTACGCAAATCCAGCGTATTCCTCAGATACTATGTTAGGCAACACACTCTTTAGTCTTTCATGAATAATTCTAGAAAATACCTTATTCACAAAATTGCTAAGTGAAATAGGTCTAAGGTCAGAAAATATGTTTAATACTAACTTCTTTGGTAATAACACCAAATTATTATGAGCAGTAAACCTTGGGAGCTCTTGTCCACAAAAGAAAGCTATAACTATCTGATGTATATCTTCTGCTATTATACTCCATGCATCCTTAAAAAAGGCACTTGTCATGCCATTAGGACCTGCAACACTCTCTCTATTCAATCCCATTACTGCTACTTTCACTTCTTACATGGTAGGAATTCTCTTCAATTCTTCATTATATATTTCTATATGAGCTTTAGAAGAACCTCCAACATTGAAAAATCTTCAGTATCCTCCTACTTTTGGAACTATTGTTGGAAAAAAATCTGCAATTTCAAAAATCTCATCTTGTTTTTCCAACCATATCCCTTCTGCATTTTGGGTTCTCTGAATTCTTAGTCTAGCCCTTCTACCCTTGACTATTGTATGAAAAAATCTTTTATTCCTTTCTCCATCTTTGAACCATTGAAAACCTGACTTTTCTTTCCAGAAATCTTCTTCCCTTCTCAATTACAATGCTAACTCTTTATGGGCTTGTGACAACTTAGCTCTATTTGTGCTTGAAGGCTCTAATTCAAATTATTGTTCCCTAAGCTTTATTACCACCTCCAAAGTGGCAATCTCTTGGAAAATATTTCCAAAAGTTTGTTTGTTCCACTTAACCAATGCTGATTTAGTATTCTTTAGCTTCTTCTTGAATTTAAAAAAAGGACTTCCTTCAAAATCTGTAATCCATCTTTGCTTGATGATTTCCATACGTTATTCCTCTTTAAGCCAGAAGTTCAGAAACCTAAAAGGTTTGATCTATTGTTCTCCTGAGGCTTTAAATTATAACAATAACAGAGCATGGTCTGATCCACTCCTTACCAAATGTTCTACCTCTATATCATAAAATAGATCATGCATCTTATCATTTACCAAAATTCTATCTAGACTCTTGAAAATGCAATCCTCATCTATGCTGCCATTCCACGATGTACACCTGCTGCCTTTAAAAGTATTTTCCTCTAAATTATAAATATTAAAAAAATGGTTAAAATCTTTAGTCTCTTCAATAGTGATAGGTAGGTCCCCTAGCTTCTCTTCCTAACTTCTGATAATATTAAAATCACCTTCTACTATCCAAGGATCTGGATTAAACTAGCCAATTCTCCTAAAGATTCCAATTGTTTTAACCTCTCATTCTGAGTGTATTTTGCATAAACTAGTGTGACAAAGACAGCTGACTCTGCAAACTAACTTTCCACTTTGAGAGTAAGCAACTTTTCTTCATTTCTAATGATGCTATACTCTATGGATGCCTCCATAAATTCCCAAATATTCCCTGATCTGTTAACCATAAGATGTTGCATTCCTAATCTACCCTTGTAGTCCTCTATTTGATGACCATCCTGAAATGGTTCCATCAAACCAATAAAACTAAAATGATATCTTCTCTGCATTGTTATAAGTCTTGTAAAAGCTTTTTATGTATTCACTGATCTGACATTCCAAATTAATGCATTCATTGTGAACTTCTTTTGGTGTCTTGACTCCTTGTCTTCATTGCACTTTCTACTACTTTATTTCTTTTTTTCTTTTGTTTCTTTCCACGCTTTGCACTTAGTGATTGAATTTGCTTAGGAGATAAGTCTTCTTTATTGTCTATGTTTTCAATGTTATCCCCTAAATTTTCATCATCCATATCTTTATTGTTTTCATTCACCACCTCAATCATACTTCATTCATCCATTGATAGAGGTTCTACTACCTCTATTATTCTCTTTTGTTTGTCATCCTTGTTGTAAAGAATCATCATTAATTCTTTGTTAGTTGCTTGCTCTTCTTCATTCACTTTTTTTGGCTCTTGTGACTCCTGTATTTCATGTACTTAAGATTTTTTTGCTATCACTTCTACTTGTTTCTCATTTCCTGTGCTGTTACTATCTACTTGTGTCTACTTTTGAGATTTTTCTTCTGCTTCCTTCTCCTTCACCTTGCTAAAAGTCTCATTGACCCACTGCTTTGTACTTTATTTATTTTGATAGACGATTGGTGCTTTTTTTTGCTCCTTGTGTTCTGGATTTAGAGCCTCAAAAGTATTTGAAATCTCTGTATCCTTTCCTTTTTCCTCCATAGCTCCTACAATATGCCTATACTTGTCCTTTTTGTATTTGTTCCTTCTTTGTTGCCATTGATTCTTAGTGCTTACTTCCTCTTTTTTCATATGTTCAGTCTGAACTTCTTCTACTTCTTCGCTTTCCTTGCCTTCTTTATTTTTCTTTTATGTCTTCTCATAGAGTTCTGGATGAAGGCTATAACAATTTATTTCATTATGGCCTTGTAGACAACACTCCTTACAGTATTTAGGCTTATAATCATACTATATGCTAATTTATTTTGATTTTATCTCCCTGATAGCATCATCTTTTTTACTAATTCTCACTCTGTATAGAAGTTTAGTAACAAGATCCACTTCTATTTTAACTCTAGCATAACTAGGCCTTATATGATTTTATGTAGCTATATCCACCGTCAATAGTTTACCAAATGCTGAAGCTATTGAGAAAATAGCATCCTTGGCAAAAAGTTTGGTGGCAAATCTAGCATTGAAATCCATGCAATTCCTATCATGGTTTCTATATCAGGATCAAACCAAGAATCCCACTTCAGCATTCTCATTTATCGATACATGTCATTAATCTTGATACAGTATGGAACTGATGATAATAATCAAACATAGTCCTCCGACTAGTTCAACCTTATCAAAATAATGTGAGTCCAGCACTCTAATGTGTATTCTCCCTTTACCCCACATTGTGTTGTATTAATTTACCTAATGATTATGCATCTAGTTTGCCATAAGAGAACTTACACACTATTGCATACTATAAGTTTTCTTGTAAGATTAAGTTCTTGATCTTAGAAGATTTCCACGTAACTGTGGGTTCCCTATGTATCATAGCAACAGGCTTTGGGAGAACCCTAATGTTTTAATGCACATATGTTTTGGGTTTTAGTAAATTTGCATACTTTGGAGGTATAAAGCTCACTTTCTCCTTACCTCTTCCACACTACTTATTCTTTTCATCCGTTGGGTCATTCCCATTGGAGATCGTAGTCATAATCATTGGGGAAGATTAAATTTTGGAAGATTTTTGCACCGTTATTAGGGTTTTTAAAGCAATTTGTATTATTTGTTCTTTCTGCCTGGGGTCAATCCTTCATTATGATTTGTTCTTCAGCTATATTTTAATTTTGTCTCTAGTATAATCCAATAAAGATATGCCTGATTTGGATAGTAAGGTCGATCAAGTTATTTGGCCTTATTCAGACTTGTTGGCTCATTTTAAGACTTGATGCCTTGGAATGGTAGCTTGGAGGTTATGATAGATTTGTTGTATGGATTCTTACTTATCTACGGGTTAGTTTTAGATGGTTGAGATCGAGCAGTTCAACCTTAGTATTGAGATTTCAATTGAGAGTTGTGGAGCTTGGGTATAGCCTCTATTTCTAGGTTTATGTTAGTTGGATATTCGTATATAGTCTAGCTAGTCCTACTCCTTGTCTACTTATTCAATCTTCTTTAATATAGATAGATTAGGGTTGATGATGTTCAGATGGTAGCCTATTGGCAGTTTCTTCTACTTTTGAACTTAATTTTCAGTTTTTGTTAGAATTTTAAAATAAGGTACACAATAGGAGTAGTACGATTGAGCTAGATTCATCATGGCTTTATTCTTAGTTGATGGGACAACTAATAAGGGATTGTTTAGCGGTGAGTATTTATGCATCGGACTCCGGACTATCAATTTCGAGGGTCATCTAAACCAGTTGTAGCACTGGCATAAATTCCATACCTTGGCTATCTCCAATTATGTGCTTAAGTGGTGTCGTATGGGTTTATTCCCATACTTCCTATCATGGATTTCTAGTAGATTGTCTTTCGCACTTAAAGGGTAGAGTGATGGGGTTGCATGAATAGGACTTGACTTACTTTTATCTTGGTTTGGAGTTAGATAGCAGGTTTGGTAAGGCAAAAGAGGGATATATTTAGGTATTGGAGTTGGTTGCATAAGTCATGCCTTAGATTTCCTTTATCTTGGATGGTTTCTCACTTGGTTGTGCTAGTATCGATGTGGTACCAGTGTGTTGTGGTTTGCATTTGCCTGAGTCAACCTTTCTTGATTCAGTTTGAGGCCGGTTGGTTGTTGAGGATGAAATTTGGATGTCTGAACAGTGAAGAAATGAAATTGGTTAAAAAAGGGATACAAGTGGTAAAATCCTTTGGAAGCATTGTATCTTCGTAGGGGTTATCTAAGGAGTCTTGCTCAGAGCATGTGGGCCCAGTGCCTCATCCCTTTGAGTTTTCATGATCATTTTATCTATTGACTTTTGTGGATGAAAGTCCTTTTAATAATGAATATTGTATTGACCTTCTAGGTTATTTCCTCAATTTCTATGTATTTTCAGTATTTTGAGCTATCCCGCAGTGGCTATAGTTCATTTGTGACTTATCATAACTATCGATTCATCTATCAGATAGTTCAGTTGGGTTTTAGGTTTATTCCCCTATTTTGGAGCTGTCATTATTTACGATATGGTCTCATACCAAAACACTAATAGATGACCTTGATTTATGTTTATTTTTGACATTTAGACTTAGCAAAATCAAGTATCTCATACCTGAAATGACCACTTTAGTGGTCATGGAGCCGCTATAGCGGTCAAATCTAAAGTGACCATGAGTTGCTTAAGCGGCCTTGGCCATATGGATAAGGCCTTCTTTAGCGGCAAGAAGGCCGCTTAAATAGACCCAACTATAGTGCCAGGGTTACCGCTTTAACAGTACCTGTGTCGTGCATGCCAGATCGCTTTAGCGGTCGAGATGCCACTTTATCAGTAGGCCTTTTAGCGCTAAGGTGGCCTCTTTAGAAGCACCCTGGGGGATTTTAATCCCCTTTCTTCACCTGATTCTCCACTATTTTCACACTATTTTGAGAGCTCAAAGCGATAAAAATGTGGGAAATCATCCATTGAAGCTAAGGTAAGATAGCCTAACACTCCTTGGTCATTTCCCATTAATTTTCCCATCAATTTTCATCCTATTTAATAGTGAATTCTTAGAAATTAGGTCTTAAAATCCTTAAATTTTAGGGGCTGATTCGGGCCCCGATTTTTGAACCATTTTTTCTCAACTTTTGAGCACACATTCCTTGTCCTTCGAGGGACCTCGTGACATATTCAATTTTGAATTCTGTTTGCGGGACCCAGGAGATCATTCTTGACTTGAATTCCAAACCGACACATTATATAGAAATATGGGTCTTACTTTACTCATAATGATGCATAGATTACTATATTTATAGGGTCGCAACATTTCGAGATCTTAAAGCAAAGGCGAACAATTTGTACGCAATTCAAGGACTTGCGGTTCAACATTGAGGTAGGCTTCTGTCTGGTCTTCTTCATGAGATATTTTATTATATATATTTCATGTTAGGTAAGAATATTAGGATGTCATTATGGGTAGAGCACCATATCTTAGCCTAATTTAGAATTTTTGGGATAGGAAGGTGAATCGATGTAATACCCCATACTTTTTCTAGCTTGAAAAGTTTTCCAAGAATGTTAGAAGATTTCTTTGAAATATGAATCCACTTTTGTACACGTGGTATTTTATCATGTGGGTAAGCAAATAAGCTTTCCATCGATACCAAATTCGCCCAAATTCGACACCCGGGTGAAGAGTTAGAGCCTTTTTATTGAGACTGTGTATCACCTGAGCCTTCAGCGCGTCGCGGAGATAACTCAAATGGCAATTGTCAATTTCCAGTGTTGCTCTGCAATAGTGGCGCATCGCTCCAAACTTCCAGGTCACAAACAAGGAGGCAACGTAATAGCTCTGCGTCGCGCCACCGTGCAATTTCCCATTTGTCACATTCTAGTGACTTGGCGCGATAGTGGCGCGTCGCCAAGGATGAAAATCAAGAAATTTTCTCAGAAATTAAAGACGCGTTCAAGGTAAAAAGGGTCAATTTTCCACCCCTATATATACCCAATAACATGTGATTTAGTGATTCTTCACCCAAAATATACTAGTTTCTCTCAAGTTTCTCTTAAGAACAAGCTAGGGTTTCTATTGGGGATTTAAATTCAAGAAGGTTTCACCGTTAGTCCTTAAAAAATCACATCCCAGGTATGTATAGTATTCATTCATGGACTCTTTTCATCCATGAAGTTAAAGAATCTCTTTTCAAATTCAAGTGTATGGATTTTTGTATGAATTCCATATTGGGTGTGTGTTGCTCGTGTTAATAATAACCAATTGAGTTTTAATCCATGTTTGGTGATAAATTTCATGTGGAATTGACTAGTAAAGATGTAGATTCATGTAAACCTAGGATTAAAACCCTTGGATGATAAAATTAGATATGAATCATGATGTTTGATTGTTGTATAATATTGTCTACATATATTATGCCTACCATTTGTTTGATTAAATGCCTATATGAAGGAAAAGTGGCCAACTAGCATGATATTATGAAATCCCCATGTTTGTACAAGTTTATGCATACCACATGTTTGATGGTGTGTTTCAACATATGACTTATGAATTGTGCTGTTAGTCATGTGTTCATGTAAGTCATACTATGTCAGTTTCTTTCCATTGAGTCCTAGGGGTACTTATACCCAATAATTTAGCTGTGTGCCTAGAGCCATGTCATGTTTTCAAGATACTCTCAGTCAAGCTATGATCCATAGAATTCAGTCAGTCATGTGACTCGAAAAAACCCAAAAATCTCAGTAATCTCAGTAGTTCAGTAATCTCAGTGATCTCAGTACTCAGTAATTTCAGTAACCTCAGTATTCCCACTCAATCTCAGTAACTTCAATACTCTCAGTCAGTCCTTAGAACACAGTACATTCTGTCAGTCAAAAAATCTCAGTAAATTTAGTTTAGCTCCACTAAATAATACTATTAGAATCAACTCAGTTCAGTTAATCACCTCAGTTTAGTTAATCAGTTCAGTATCTTTTAGATGGGAGTAGGATTCAGCACCGAGTGAGCCTAGGGATGGGGACTCACCCGCTAGATAGGACTGAGATATCTAGAAGAAATCCCTAAGTTCTAGAACCATGAATCCAGCATAGGAATGAGATGTCACCCATTAGATAGGACTGACATACTCGGGGATCACCTGTTAGCATATTTAAATATATAGGACTGATCCCAGGGATTACCCGCTAGATTAGGACTGACTCCACAGCAGTTGTCTTTACCAGTGGCATGGTACGATACCCTTCCAATGGGGGTTATAGGTTGGATACCAGTTAGCTTAGTATAGGGTATGTTAGTTAGATGAATACATCCCACAGTTTCAGTTATAGAATTAGGACTGTCAGATACAGTTAATTCAGCTCAGTAGTATAGGACTGTCAGATACAGTCAATCCTTATCATTATAAATAGACCCCAGGATCACCTACCAGACAGAATTGATCTCAACTATGGTCAATCAGTATCAGTATTATCAGGTGTAGAGATCACCCACTAGATAGGACTGATCTCAGATTCAGTTACTCAGATACAGTATGGAACTCAGCTAGTTCCATCAGGTTCAAGACTGTCAGATACAGTAACTCATGTTATCAGTTATATCAGTTATCAGAACTTATGTTATTAGCATTCAGCTTCAGGACTTCAGATACAGTCAGCCCGACTAGTTCTTCATAATCAAAACTGTCAGACACAGTTATCCATGTATCAGTAACATGGTATCAGTCTCTCAGTATTTAGTAATACAGTATCAGTTTCTCACTTATCAGTGACTCAGATGTCAATGTCAGTAGACTTAATAGTCAGAACTCAGTATTCAGCCCTATCATGATCTCAATTACAGTTATGTATGTATGCATGTATTCTCACGTTCATGTTAGTCAGTCAGTTAGTATTATTCATGCATATGAACCTATTGCATTCAGCCTACCTTACCTGCATACCAGTACATTCAAAGTACTAATGCATTTACATTATGGTGTCTTATACCATAGGTTTAGAAGCTCGGGCTCCAGAGAACTAGTAGCATCCTAGTTCAGCGATCAAAGTTAGCAGTGAGTCCTCATCCTTTGAGGACATGATGATCACATTACTATTTTAGTTTTTAGTTTATTTCAGTAGTTAGAGTTAGTTGGGGACATGTTCCATCAACTCCTTATTCAGACAGTTTAGAGGCTTTCAGACTACAGTATGTTCAGATAATTATCTCAGTTGTTTTGATATTATTATACCATATTTTAAAGTTATGTACTAGTATTGAACCTTATGGACTTTTAGTTTATGTTTCTGCATTTACGATATTATTACTATTATTTAGTGCTCAGTTTATAAATATCAGTCATGGGTTAGCTTGTGGTCCTTCGGGGTCATGGGCACCGTGTAGCATTCCAGGTACCAGATTCAGGGCGTTACAATCGACCTTAAAGATGAAATATTTGTTATGTTTATAGGATCCTACTACCCTAAGTTATTAGCATGTTAGACATAGTTGAGGCTAATAACCCTTTTAGTATAATGTTTACTATTTGACTTGATGAATTAGCATGATTTTTGAATTATGGTAAAATGGTCATTGTGTATATATATTATTGAGCCCAAAGCCATGATGACAATATTAGTTGGACTCTGGGTGAGTGATTTATCCTTGTAAAGAATGTAGTCGTAGTCTATGGATATTTAGATTCTTATAATTGTATTGTTTGGATACTGATGAGGGCATGCATAGATTCTTTACACTCATGTTCACTTAATAATATGATTCTAACTAAAATTATGTTTTTACTACTGATTTCCTAAAAAGAAATTTATTTCCACTTTTCATTTTTGAAATGAATTCTTTCATAACGGGAACCATACCACCTTAATGGAAAATTATGAGCTTTTGAAGTTAAAGATGATGTATTAGAGATTTGATCGAGATAGATTCTGATCCACGATTTTACTACTATTATTTACTTTGGTAGAGAGAGATTCTAACCCTTTGTACTCTTGGATATTGATTTAGTCTCAAAGTTGATCTCGGGTAATAGATTTACAGATTTATATACTCTTTTAGCCACAGTTCGAGTTCGTGTATTTATTATATGTACATCTCCCTTGTACTAAATGAAGCAAATTGATGATAATGATGATTGAAAATTCTGGATTGGGGCTAGGTCGGTGTATGTAGGTACTCCCAAACCACTTAGGTCCTCTATGTCTGTGAGCCATCGTGCCAAAAAATAGAGGTCTTCAAAGGTTGCGAGTCATCGAGATGGAGAAGGTCTATACACTAGGTTACTTTATAGCATTTAGATCAGTTATCGTATTATGGATTTCACTTTGCATTCATTCATATATGTGCATTACCTATCACTAGTATGTGGTTTGGTCCCTATATCTATTAGCTTTATGGAAAGTTGCATAGGTATAGGTTATGAGTGTTGTTTATAGTGTGTTGTGTGTTGTGTGTTGTGTGTTGATTGAGCCTTCCGTGTTATGAAGTCTGGCTTAGGTATTTTTTTGTCCAAGCTAGTCGACTACTTTATTGTTATTATTATGGTTTTAGTTCATGGTAGGTTGATCATGGACTATTACTGAGATTCAAGGTATGATCCTGATTTGTTTCTCTTAGAGTTATTTTATTATGAATAATTATCTTATACGTAGACATTTAGATTAGGGACCTTGATTATGTTAGCACTAGTTCCTACTATGATTAGGATGCCTTAAGATGCTAGTATGACTAACTTAAGTTGTAGCTTTGAGTCAGTCTTCTAAATATATATATGTATATGTACCTAGCTATACTATTACCGAATATCCCATTCTTCCTTTATTTTTTTCATGTTGTATATCCATTCCTTGCCATTACATACTACTCTATATCCTTCTTCTATCGTTTAGTTGTATATTGGCCAGTGATATAGGGTATAGTGCTTTAGTGCCTGAGTATGGCTAGAATAGGGTAGTTCATCCTTGTTGCCTTCCTAATTTTATCATGGTAGCTTCTTGGATATTTGAATATAGTTTACATTCATTCTTGGATGTTACTTATATTTGCATTATATTTTAAGCTAAGCCGGTAGTTGCCTACTGAGTACTATGTGTTGGTACACATACTACACTTTTACAACTGCAGACCTGAGTATAGGTTATTGCCTTTGTTGTATGCATCATGCAGAGCAGCTATGGATCAGAGATTTAGGTTGAGCTTCTAACATTCTGAGTATTACTATTCTCCCTCTTATGAACTAGCTTAATTTCTATGTTATATTCAGAGATGGGTTGTATTAGAATATATATATATATATATATATATATATATATATATATATATATATATATGTATATCAGTCTTTTAATATATTTATTCCCCTATCTTCATTAATTCCTCTTGGTAGTCCGTTACTAGTAGTTTTGGACAACGAGTAGGCTTACCTACTGGTGGGTTATAGTAGGTGCCATCATGACCTGAGAAATTGGGTCGTGACATATTTTTTTCTCCTCTTTAATCCCATGAATTGATTTTCTAAATATTTTTCCTCCAATTTTTCTGTATGATTCGGTGCTTGTATAAATAGTCTTTATTCTCTCATATGGAACACTTTTAAAAATGACTCCTCTATATATTTACAAGTACTTCT